>NC_142953.1:8467096-8489596 GCF_046866305.1 Octopus bimaculoides
ACAAGAGAGAAGGAAGTGATTAATGATGGATTGTTGGGTAAAAGGAAAGGATAATTGGAAAGTGATAAGATGTGTAAGAAGTGTGTCTATAGCTATCCAACATTAGAATGGGTAAGTATGGACAGTGTATGAGAAGAGACAGGAAGGGAACAATAGCCTAAGGGGGTGAGGGATCCTGAGAGTCATCAAAGGAATGAGAGCTGATGAGAGCTGTGGGAGTTCATGAAGATAGGTTGGAAGTAGAAAGAAGGGGTGTTGAGGAGGCAGAGAAACTGTGGGGGAAAGGAGTCGGCACTAGAGGGCAGCATATAGCTAGGGGAGGAAGATGAAGAGTGGAGTATGAATGCTGTGGAAGAATCCTAGATTCAGAGGCAATGGAAAGGATGAGGAGAGAAAGAGGTAAGGGGAAACAATGGAGAGGGAAAGAAAAATTAGAGGGTATCCTAGCGATGTAAGGGTGGGTAATGAGATAAAGGTAGCTGGAGGTGTTGGATGACAACAGGGGTAACTCGAGAGATTTTAGTTTGATTGATGAAGAGATGAGAGGGGAGGTGTAAGGTGATGGGGCATTATATATGTATAGGTTCTTAATATAGCTTCTTAATCACTACCCCTGCTGTAGGGTGTTTTTTCTTTTTTTCATGAGTGGATGAGTGTTCTGTAGAACTGCATATCACTGTTCATTATAGTCCTATATCATCTCTTCTGTGATATGTAACATTTTCCAAGTCAGTCTTCAGCCCAGGTCTCCCTTAGTTTTCCAGGTACCACAAACTTGGAATGCTAAAACATTTTTATATTCAGCAATCATCTTCCATATGCATCACACTTGTGTAGCCTCTTTTCTTGCATATTACACATGATTCCTTTTATACCCAGTTAGCTCATTTGTACTCTTGTTTCCATGCACACTAACATTATGCATCCAATGGAGAATGTTAGATTCTTTTCTTTCTAGTTTTTGCAAGTGTTCTGGATTCACAGCACATATCCCACTATCATGCAGTATTACAGTGCTAACACAAGCATCATATAATCTACCCTTCTCTTTATGGGAAAAACCTTTGTTGTCAGCAGTAGTAATATCACCCTGAATGTTTCTAATCCTATTCTTACCTTCACTGCTACACATTCAGAGCAAATTTCCTCACTAATTTACTCCCTGAGGTAACAGAAGCTACCAACTACTTTTAATGAGCCATTTGGGCATTTAAAAGAATCTATTTCCAGTGTGCTCATAGTACATATTGCTTCAGTGCATCTGTCACAATCAAAGTTTAACTTTTCTGTTAGTCAATCTGCGATTCTACTACACCTCTAGCTTGTCCATAACTTACATCAAGTACAGCACATGGAGTTTATACTGACTCTTTTTCTGCATATAGAGCAGGACTATTTCTCTGAAAGGCCTTTCACAATACCCTTAAAGCCAGGACCTTTTCAGCACTCCCTCTAATCTTACATCATTAGGTATTTTGAGCATCTTTGCAACTGTCACTGATGGACTGACGGCTTTCCTCCCTCTTCATGTCCTTCATCACTTTATCTTATGTTTATCCATTGAAGCAATGAGGATCATCTAGTCATCCCTAAGGATGTCTGATGACTTGCATAGTGTCTTTGATTAAAACAATAAAAGTTGTGCACTGTCAACTCACTCTCTTGTCTGTGACCATCTTCAATCCAGAGGCAAGACTAGATCAAGATGACTGGTGATGGTGACAGATGCAGTTGATGACCACGATGTCTTAACTTGCTAAATCTTGCTCTTTGTTCTCCACTATCCATTGCTGCAGCCATCTTTTCTTCTTATGAACCATGAAGGTTCCTTCCACAGAATTTGATGGATCCAATCTTCACCAGCTCTAATATGCTAATTAATCCACAGCTGGAACATTAACAAGTGGTATTATTCTGGGTTAGAGTAGATCTGATAAATATAAATCACTTTACTGTCCACTTGAATTGTTGGTGATTCTCCATGTCCAACAACTTCTCAAAACAATACTTTTATGCCACTTGTTTCCCATGTTGATGGCAAGTGTGCCTTCTTCACTTTGAATAAATTTCTCCTTTCCAGTTTTTTCTATCCTACTGTCTTGCAATCCGGAACATTTCACACCACTGATCTTTACATTGAAAATGTATTGAGTCCTTCCTTACGTGGTAGATCCATTTATTTCCTATGTATCGTGTGTGTGTGTGTGTTTGTGTGTGTTTGTGTGGCGTGTGTGCGTGTACATGCATTGTAGTACACACACACACACATACATATATATATATATATATATATATACACACACACACACACACACACACACACACACACACACACACACACACACACACAGTCAACAGGTGAGATCTTGAGATGCTCAAAATAGTCTGTGAGATAAAGACTGGCTATAAGAAAAATCCAGGTGAGCTGATGTGTATGGATATACATATGTATGTATATCTTTATGTATATATATCAAGCCTTATTTCATCACTCTCTCTCCCTCTCTTTCTTTCTCTCTCTCTCCCTCTCTTTCTTTCTCTCTCCCTCTCTCTCTCTCTCTCTACTCTCTCTCTCTCTCTCTCTCTCTCTCTCTCTCTCTCTCTCTATATATATATATATATGTATATATATATATGTATATATATATGTATATATGCACATACATACACGCATTGTCTATATTTATTTGTGTATATGTGTGTTAGTAAGTATGTATGGATGTAAACATACTTGTGTAAGCAGAAGCATATATTTCTGTGCATCTGTACTGAGAAACAGAGGTGAATGCTTTCAATAATAGACAGACAGGGCTCTGAAATGTTGTTGTCATTCATTTCTACTTCACAACGGTAAATAGCTTCTAACTACGGAGGTGGGGGTTTGGTGATCCCCTGCGGTAGTCATATTACACATCACTGCACACTGCCTCAAAATATATCATGCACATATATATATATATATATCTATATATCTATATATATAGAACATAATGAATGAAATGTGTTAACGATCTATTTTGCTTAGTGATGTGCTTTTTATCTCTCTCTCTATATGTATATATATATATATATATATATATATATATATATATATATATATATATATATACATATACATACATACATATATATATGTGTGTGTGTGTGTGAATAATGGGAGGTGGGTTGCAAATGTTATCACAAAGAAATTTAGAGTACCGAATATATGAAATAATTATTATGATACTGTGGTTGTTGCTAACTATTGGTGCATGACTGTACATTTCATGCTCTAGGCAAATGCTTTACTTGTAGTAATCATCAGATAGATTTGAAAACAAAGAGCCTCCATCGTCGTAATTATGTAAGAATATTTTAGAAGGATGCTCACTGTGTGTGTGTATATTATACACATATATATAGTGCTCATGTATATGCGTGTGCATATATATATATATATATATATATATATATATATACATACACTTCCGCCCTTGAGTCACTCTGTTGCTTCTGCTCAGTATTAATAAACACATACATAAACACTTACTTTGAGTTCTATTTTTCCTATTTGCATCACTATACCTTAATTATATATATATATATATATATATATATATATATATATATATATAATGGATAATAAAGTGAGAATGAATTTTGAATAACTGTTAACTTAATTTAATTTACTGAAAAGTATGGATGACTTAAGTTTACTTTTAATAACTAACTCACTTTGTGATCATGAGTGCACCAAACCTCACGTGTGCGTATGCTTACATTTTTGCAGATGCTTGTATGAGTGAGTGTACTCACACCATGCAGCTTGCCCGAGGGCATTTATACATCCATATCTGTTAATGGTTATTTTTAATACTTTTCCTGCTGAATTATGTGTTCATTTCTCTTTTTGCCATCTGTAATTTTATTTTCAAAATTCTATATAAATGAGGATATTTCCTCTGTCTGGATGCTTTTCTTTCTATAAAATGGAAAGTTACATTGCAGAACAGTCATTTTAACAAGTTGCATTTACTTATCACTCGATGAGATACATCAGCACCACCAGATGCTCCTAAACCAGTTGGTGAGTGTCCTACCCATGAGGAATCGATGCTAGATGTGTCAAAACAATTGTTGTGATTAATAATAAATTCTCGTATATTCCATCTTCCGTCTTTCATTTGCTATATATATATATATATATATATATATACACACACATATTTATATATGTATATATATAGCAAAGACTTATATAACAAAATTGTAACGAAATAAAAATAAAAGCTCTACATAACACATTAAAATCCTAAAGGGGGCTTTTGAATCACCGTGTGTGTGTGTGTGTGTGTGTGTGTGTGTGTGTGTGTGTGTGTGTGTGTGTGTGCGTGTGCATATGAGTAATTAATTACACTGATAATTTTTTTAAAATATGCTAATTATCTGTGCCTACTTGCATACGATATTGTATATCTACTCATTAATTATCTTATCACATCTTTGACAAATATGTTGAAGTTTCTGCTCTGCTGACTATGGGCCTAAAACATGACAAAGTTGTCTCCCTTTTACTATCATTTACTTGTTTTAGTCACTGACCTGCGAGCCATGCTGGGGCACTGCCTTCAAGAGTTTTAATTAATTGAATCAACTCCAGTACTTATTTTTATAAAGTGTGATATTTATTCTGTTGGTCTCTTATGTCTAATGCTAAGATAAGGGAATGCAAACGAACCAAAACTAGTTGCCAAGCAATAATGCTGGTCCAAACACAGACACAAAGATATTCAAGCATATATATATATATATATATATATATATATATATATATATATACACATGATGGGATTCTTTCAGTTTCTGTCTATGATATCCACTCATCAGGCTTTAGTTAGCCAAGCACTATAGTAGAAAACATTTGCCCTAGGTGCCACACGGTAGGACTGAACCTGAAACCATGTAGTTGGGAAGCAAGCTTCTTACCACACACACACACACACACACAACTTCCATCAGTTTCTATTTACCACTTCCATACCCAAAACATTTGTCAGCCTGAGACTATATTAAAAGACACTTGCCCAAAATGCCTCGGTGGAACTGAATCCCCAAAATCTAACTTTGCAAAGTGAATTTCTTAACCCCAGAACCCTGTAGCCATGTTTGCCCTTGTGCCTAAAAGAACTATTGCAAGTAAGAGATGTCAACTGTCTATGACTGATTATGAACTTCTAAACAAAATTCTAAATTCTTCAAAGGAGTAGCCGAGTTTCAGGAAATGATACCCACCCAAAATTCTTCACTTAATAGCAAAATATTTATATATATCTATACATATATTTATATAATTATGTATTTATATATATCAATATATAACTATTTATTATATATAAATATATAGGTATATATTTATATTTGAATAATGATATGTGTGTGTGTGTGTGCGTGCGCGCATGTGTGTAAGGAGCTAAACTCTAAATTAATCAAATATCTCAATTAAATATTTTTTGTTTTATTAATTTTACTTTTCTGTAGAAAAATTTTTGAAAATATTGAATTCTTGAGATGTCTTAAGAATCCTTAGTTAGTTAATGAATAGCATTTGAAATATAATTAAGAGTAGCAGTTCTTAAACAGACAAATTCCAGTTGAAAATATTGTTTCTAATTGAGACACATAAAGCCACTTTTATAGGTATAGGTTTGGTGATGCAAACTGGGAAAAGAGAACTCAAAACATGATTGTGTGCATGTGTGTAAATACACATATATACATATGTATATATATATATATATATATATATATATATATACATATATATATATATATATATATATATAAATTTATTTAAAATATACAAATCTTGTTTATTCATTGACTGGTGCCAAATATTGGACAACAACCATGCTGTGGAACTACCTTCAAAGGTATAATCTGCACCACCCCTTGTACTTAACATGAAATATATATTATTGAACCTGGAAGGATGATAAAAATCGGTGTTAACCTAGACAGGATTTGAATTCAAAATGTGAGGGGATGTAATCAATTACCACAAGGTATTTTGTTTGATGCTCAACCAATTCTGCCTCACCACCACCTTATGTGATTAATGTGTTTTTTGAAACTCTTGGAGAATACAGTTTAATATAAGGTATAGAATCTGCAGTATCTGCACTGAGGATTTTAGGAGAGGATGGGGTGGGGTGAGGTTATAAGATTATACAGGTGTAAGCCTGTAAGTTTGAACACCTGGCAATCTATCAAAATAACGAGGAATAACCTTTAAATTATAAGATATGGCTATAATTTGGTGGTATTTTTGAATCTGGATTTTTGATTTTGGGAAGAGGAATGATGGAAAGAAGGAAAAGGTATATGTTTGAGTATTAGGTGAGAAGAGAAAGAGAAAGATAGAGAGAGAAAAATACCTGGAGGGAGAGGGGGAGAAAGAGAGAGAGAGAGAAATGAGATTTAGGTGTTAGAACTGGAAAGGAAAGAAGAACCAAAGAGACTTAGGTGAGAGAATGGTAATGAAGTAAGAAGCAAAGAGTGGTAGGTGAAGAAAAGGTAAGAAAGAAAGGAAAGTTGTAAGAGCAGAAGAAATTTTGATAAGGGAATGGTTTAAAAGAGACAGAAGAAAAGATTCAAGTGAAGGAACGGGGAAGAAAGAAGTAAAAGTAAGTGAAAAGATAAACAGTTTAGAGATAATTCCATTCTATAAGAGAATTGGTAATCTTTGAGTTGAGGTCACTATGAGAATGAGGTCAGCAGAAACCAAGAACATTTCACAGAGATAAAATCCAAGGATAAATGCTCATTAATTTATTTCACTGAAGGGCAGCAAAATAAATAAGGGCAATAAAATAAATACCAGGTATATTCTTGTGAGTTAAGACATGTGACTTAGTGGTTAGGGTGTTGCACTTATGATCCTAAGATTCTAGTTATGATTCCTGGACAAGGCAGGGTGTTGTGTTCTTGCTTCATTGTTGTGTTGTGTTCAAATACTTAATTTCACATTGCTCCAGTCCACTCAGCTGGCAAAAATGAGTAATCCTGTGATGGACTAGTGTCATGTCCAGGGGGAGGAATATATATCTTTCGTTTCTTTTTTCTTTTATTTGTTTCAGTACATGAGACTGCAGCAATACTGGGACATGCCACAGGATCCAGCAAACCAGTCTTAAGAGCTTATTACTTGAGAAGAACCTTTGATACTTTGGGCGGGGGGGTGATATTTTTGTGTATTGATGTATGAGGGTAAGCTGAAAAGTTCATAGGCTGACTATGAAGGAGTGATGCTAGACCCATGAAATCTTGCATTAATTTCAACTCTCCTTAACTTTTCATTGTTTAGTTCATTTATACTCTTATGCTATTCCCTCAATTGATAGAATCATTGGAGCATCAGATTGAATGTATGTAGCCAGTGTTATCCTGAGGTGTGTGTGTGTGTGCATATGTGTGTGAGGGATTTGGTAGACAAAAACAGAAACAAACCCATAGCACTTCCGTACAAGCAGTGTCATTCATTTTCAATATTCAATGAGAACATGTCTGGCTATGGGGAAATATGATCTTGGAAACAGGTGAGGGTTGGCAAAAAGAAGGGTATCCACCTGTAGAAAACCTGCCACAAATATCCTCTGTTTGACTCGCACAAGCATGGAAATGTAGAAGTTACAATGATGATGATAATGACGACTTTAAACACTTAAGCATTTGCATCAGTTTGAAGTCTTAGATTCATCATTGTCATCATCATCATCATCATCATAAAGGACAAAATGCTTAGTGACATTTCTTCCATCTTTACATGTAGTAAAGGTCAACCCTGCCTTTCATCCTTTCATGGTCAATAAAATAAATACCAGTTGAGCACTAGAACCAACTACCCACTGTCACCCAAAATTTCAGGCCTTGTGCCTTTAGTAGAAAAGATTATCATTATTATTATTATTATTTTTATTATTATTATTATTATTATTATTATTAAGGTGGCGAGCTGACAGAATCATTAGCACACTGGGCGAAATGCTTAGCAGTATTTTGGCCATCGCTATGTTCTGAGTTCAAATTCCACCGAAGTCGACTTTGCCTTTCATCCTTTCGGGGTCGATAAATTAAGTACCAGTGAAACACTGGGGTCATCATAATTGACTTATCCCCTCCCCCAAAATGGCTGCCCTTGAGGCAAAATTTGAAACCATTATTATTATTTAAGTGATGAGCTGGCAGAATTGTTAGCACACCGGGTGAAATGCTGAGCAGTCTTCACATTCTGGGTTCAAATTCCACCAAAGTCGACTTTGTCTTCATCCTGAAACACTGGGGTCAATGTAATCAACTAGTCCCCTCCCCCAAAATTTCATGCCTTTTGCCTTTAGTAGAAAGGATTATTATTATAATCAAGGTAATGAGCTGGCAAAATGTTTAGTGACATTTTTATCTGTCTTTATTTTCTGAGTTCAAATTTCACTGAAGTCATCTTTGCCTTTTACCCTTTTGGGGTTCATAAAATAAGCACCTGTTGAACTCAGGGGTTGATGTAATCAACTTAATCTCTCCTCTGAAATTGCTGGCCTTGTACCAAAATTTGAAACCATTACTATTATTATTACCATTATAAAAAAAGTTGCATCTATTTGCAATGGATGTGTTAATGTAATTTGAGTCCACAATGGGGGACACTGATGATTTCGATTTTGCCTGAAATTGGGCAAATGTGTCTGTTGATTGCCGGATGTTGTCCTATTGTTTTGCTTCTTCAAATCAAACTGAATAATAATACCATCACCACCACCACTACTACTGCTGCCACCACCACTACTACTACTACTACTACTGCTGCTGTTGTTGTTGTTGGGCTGTATCTGACAGAAATACCTGAGCAGGTTGTGTAGAACTAAGATGCATGAGTTATTAGGTGTGGTGCCCTACTCCACAGATCGTGTATCTACTGTTAGGGTGGGTAGTGGGCCATTGTGGGCTTGTTGCCAATCTATTGGTTTTGAGAGGGACCAAACATTGTTCTTGTTGTTGGTCTCACATTGTTATTGCTCACTTTGTGTTATCAATGTTGTTGTTGTTGTTGTTACTTTTGTTACTGTTGCTGCTGTTGCTACCAGTGATAATTCCAGATCTTCAGTTATTTCAACATTTGATATCATTGCTACCATTCCATTCAGTAAAGATCGGATATCAATTGTAAGGTATGGCAGGGATAGTGATGGTAGTGGCCATGGTGGTGGTGGAGGTGGCAGCAGTGGTGGTGGTGGGGGTAGTGGCTGTGATGTATGGGTGGGGGGTATGTTGAAGGCATGTAAGGGGTGGTACATGGTTGGTGTTACTTTACAGCATTCTTTGCAACACCACTAACAATATCACCACCATTGCCAATGCTGACACCCCCCCCCACTACTACTACAATTCTACTACCATCACCACTATCACCATTGCAACCACCATCACCACTACTACCACTACAACCACTATCACATTTACAACTACCACCACTATGGCCTTCGGCAATTTTATTACCACTACTACCACAGCCACTACCACTATATCACATCACAACTGCCACAAAACCACCACCACAAGGATCACCACCTTCATTAAAACCAATACCATCATTACCACCAACACTACCAACCAACACCACCACTCTACTAATACAATCATCACCACCACTACCACCATCTCTACAACCAACACTATCGCCATCACAACTACTACCACCACCTCTGCAACAACTACTGTGATGACAGTTCTTCATGTCCGAAGATCAAGAGGAGGAATGGCAAAGCCTACTTGTGAGGTTGCAACTATCAACATCATCCATTACCTGTCATTTTCTTCTCTTCTCCATTGCCGCAGGGCTTTTCTTCCTGCTTGTGCTTTAGTTATTTTAAAGTGAGAGTCAGTCCATCCAATCCAGTCTCAGTTTAGATTTGGAGTGCTAACCATGGTGGCTCAGCAGGCTAAGAAGGCTGTGGTGACCAGCAAGCTGGAGGTATTGTGTTGGAGAGGCCTTCTCTTTGGTAAATTGCCACCCACTCTGGGGTTGCTGGAAGGGTGTTAAAGAGAGCACCAGACCAGCAGTGGGACTCCACTCTTTGATTTGCTGTCAAGTTTGATTCCCCAAGCATTTTCCTTTCCCAAACACTCACAAGCGAGTGAAGGTTTGTGCTTGGAGTTTCTTCCTTAACATGCTAATGAACCCAGGGCTGTGACCTGAGAGGTGCTGCTCCTTTGGGTTAGGGTCTATTCTAAACAGTAGTGACTAAGAGGTGGTTCTACCCTCTTCAAAACCCTAGAACTCTCAAATCACCACCAGGGCCCCACTACCAGATGTGGTTTAAAGTCATACCATCACAACAATATTCATTTAACAGTTCAATACCATATATAACCTGACAACCACTGAACTTCATTAGATTTCTGTGGATGTACAATTGCATATTTATGTCTGTGTTTGCAGTTGTGTGCACATCTGTGCAGATGTGTGCCTGCACATGCAAATAAGCTACAAGCCCATTGACATAAAAGCCCCCATTACACTGTCAGAGTGGTTGGTGTTAGGAAGGGCATCCAGCTGTAGAAACCATGCAAATCAGACTGGAGTTTGGTGCAAGCCCTCAGCTTACCAGCATTGGTCAAACCATCCAACCCATGGACAACAGGCGCTAAAAGATGATGATGATCACACACACACACACATTTCGATAAAGTGATAGGCAGATAATAAAACTTATAATTTATGCAAACCAGAGCAAACTTTTGAACATACACATACACATTAAATAGACGAACAAAACAAACTGTAAAATAAACAATTAAAATGTAAATAAGTTTATTTTAAGAAAACAAAAAAAAACCACAAGAATAAAAAATTATTCCAAGAATGTAAACAATTATAAATAGAGACATCAACAATCAAAAATATAAACGACTCAACTATGAATAAAAAGAATGTAAACATACAAAATTTAAGCACTTTAAAAAGAGTAAACAATTATGTAAAAAAGACAAAAATTATAATTACGGGAACATTAATTGCAATAACGACTGCGCTTCAGAAACATTCCTCTTTAGGAATTGCTCTTCACTTACATAACACAAGATAGTGAGAGTAGAAACATTCTGATGTGATTATCAATATTACTATCATAACTGTTATTATTATCATTTATTATTATTGTTGTTGTTGTCATTATTACTTTTATGCTGTTATAGTTGTTGTTGTGGGACTATTTTTTTCTTATCATTTCTTGTTTGCTCTGTACATTTCATGTTGTGTTTGATGAAGAAGATAATGAGAATAATTTTAGTGATAATAATAATGATGATGGTAGTTATGATGATAATGGTGGTGGTGGTGAAGGTAATTCCAATGATGATAATGATGATGATGATGACAATGATGATGATGATGATGACTAGTGGTAGTGATAAAAATAGTGATGATAGAAGTGGTGGTGATGATGATAATGATGACAATGATGATAGTGATGTTGATGCTGCTGATGATGTTAGTATTTTATCATGGGGATAATGGTGATGGTGCTGATGAAGCAAAAATGGGAATAGTAATGTTATGTTTGAAATAATTGCTATATAAAATTAACTATGCGATTAATTCATTGTTAATTAACTAATAAGTCCCAATCATAATTGTCAATATTATGTTATTGTCTGGAAGTGATAACATCAAGCTCTTTGTAATGTTATATATCTTTAAACAATGTGTTTATTATATGCACAAACACACACACTAAGAAACATACAAACATATGTAAGAAAATATACGAATGCAACATATACATTCATCTTAAGTTCTACCTAATAGTGAGTACATAAATTTTTGTTCAGACTAAAGATACCATATATACACACATATTTATGCAGGTATGTACATGCATGCATATATATTTATGATGATGATATATAGGTGTAGACATGGCTATGTGGTAAGAAGCTTTCTTCCCAACCATATATGTTTTGGGTTCAGTCTCACTGCATGGCACCTTTGGCAAGTGTGTTCTACTATTGCTCGAAGCTGACCAGAGCCTTGTGAGTGGATTTGGTAGATGGAAACTGAAAGAAGCCTGTCGTATAAATACATGTGTGTGTCTGTGCCTGTGTTTGCATCCTTGCAACTCAGATGTTTAGCAAAAGAGACTGTGATAGAATGAGTATTATGCTTTAAAAAAAAGGGAAAAAGTGCTGGGGTTGATTCACTTGACTAAAAAGTCTTCAAGGCAGTACCCCAGTATGGCTGCAGTATAATGACTGAAACAAGTGAAAGATATATGTATATATGCATGTTTAAATGTATATATGTATGGTGTTGGTGTGTTTATGTCCTCATAATTTATCAGTGCAGGATAAGAGACTGATGAAATAGGTACAAAGCTTAATAAAAGCAAAATAAGTGCTGGGGTTGATTTGTTTGACTAAAATTCTTCATGGTTGTGCCCCAGTATGGCCACAGTTGACTGACTAAAACATATAAGAGAGAATGTATGTATATATATGAGTGTGAGTGTATGTGTGTGTGTATGTATGCATGCATGCATGCATGCATGCATGTATGTATGTATGTATGTATGTATGTATGTTTGTTTGTTGAAAAAATACAAGAGTAAAATGCTTAGAGAACTTTATCATGGAAAACAGGAAGATAGTATCTTTATTTTTAACTAGGCAGTTACTGGTTTCAATTACTTTAAGACAACCCAGTCAAGCTGGAATAAAAGGGGAAATAAATTGAAATAAATACAAATTAAATTAATCTTTCATAATAACATTCCTGGAACTTCACATATTTTTGCTTATAGAGATCTCATGGTGTTGTATTTTGTTTCCGTCTGATTGTGGCATGTTGGCAGTAGTTAGTGGCTGGCTGAATATATAAATATATATATACATTTAATTTGCTTCAAATTTTGGTACAAGGCCATCAATTTCAAGGAAAAGAGTAAGTTGATTACATCTTCCCCAGTGTTCATCTGGTACTTATTTTATTGGCCCCAAAGGGATAAAAGCAAAGTCAACCACAGTGGGATTTGAACACAGAATGTAAAGTCAGAAGACATGCCACAAAACACATTTTTCCAGTATCTTAATGATTCTGCCATCTTGCAGCCTATATATAAAATTATAATATATATAATTACTATGCTATAGATGTTTAAGACATACTTAACTGCTGCTTGGTTGGGGTAATTGAGTATAAATTAAACTATAATTATTAACTCATTAAAAAATATAAGTCTGTCCAACACTATTGTTTGTATTCAAAGAAATTATACTATATATTCTAAACAGATTGCCGTAAGTGCTGTCCATGAGCCAAAGGACTTGACAGGAGAAATGTAGTAGATAGGAACACTTCCAAAAAACCTTCATAGTAATAATTCAGATATTCCAATGTGTATTTACCAAAATTATAATCAAAAGAAATGAGCATTCATGAAATTGCAGGAAGTAAGCTTACATGTATTTAACATGGAACTGCAGAAAAAATACAAAAGCTCCCTGCTTAAGGTGCAGGTGTGACTGTGTGGTAAGAAGTTTGCTCCCAAACCACATCGTTCCAGGGCCAGCCCCACTGTGTAACACTTGGAGCTAGTGTCTTCTTCTATGAGCCCCAAGCTGACCTAAGCCTTGTAGTGAGTGGATTTGGTAGATGGAAACTGAAAGAAGCCTTTTGTATAAATATGTGTGTGCATGTATATATACACCAGAATGATGAGAAACCTGTTCATTAAGTAGATTCTTTTATTCTTTTACTAGTTTCAGTCATTTGACTGTGGCCATGCTGGAGCACCACCTTTAGTCAAACAAATTGGCTCCAGGAATTATTCTTTGTAAGCCTGGTATTTATTCTATCAGTCACTTTTGCCAAACAACTAAGTTACGGGGACGTTAACACACTAACATCAGTTGTCAAGTGATGGTGGAGGGACAAACACAGACACACACACACATATGTATATATATCCTCCTCATCATCATCATCGTTTAATGTCTGTTTTCCATGGATTGGACGACTGCTTTGGCATGGTTACTATGGCTGGATGTCCTTCCTAATGCAAACCAATTTACAGAGTGTACTGGGTGCTTTTTATGTGGCACTAGCAGTAATGAGGTCACCAAGTAACTTGCAAGACAAGAACCCTCAACTGAGTTGGAGGTATACTACTGAGAGAAGTGGTTTTGTCAGGTGATGAGAGGTTAGAAGGACAGGAACAGGAAAGTGTTTTCTGGTAGGGGAGATACAAGGAGGATAGTGATGAAAATTTGTCAGGGCAAACATATACATATAGATACACATATATAAGTATATCATCATCATCATCATTTAACGCCCATTTTCCATGCTGGCATGGGATAGACAGTTTGACAGAAGCTAACCAGGTAGAAGACTACACCAGGCAACTGTATCGGTTTTGGCATGGTTTTTACAGCTGGATACCTTTCTAAATGCCAATCACTTCACATGATAATGATAATTGTGGTGGTGATGATGATGATGATGCAAATTTATAAATATATATATATATATATATATATATATATATATATTGGAACAGGGAAACTCTAGGTAAATAAAGCTATAAATGACAGCATTTAAAGATTGGGTTAAAAATCTCTTTTAATTGAAAAAATTGAAGGCAGCCCATGGTACTCAAATCCACATCTTCTGTAAACATGAGAGATGTTCTAGAACTATTCCAAACTAATCTTTTAAACTTCTCTATTCCTTTTAGAAGATCAATGACTCTTTATCTCACAATGATTAACGTATATAACACTCTATATGCTTAGAACATAATTAAGCATTTTATGCTTTCGTGTGGCAACAAAAAAAAGAAACCTATTTGCATACACACACACACACACACACACACAAGCATATATATGTGTGTGTGTGTGTGTGTGTATGCAAATAAGTTTTTTTTTTTTTATGTTGCCACACGAAAACATAAAATGCTTAATATGAGATATTATGTTATAAGCATATAGAGTGTTATATATGTTAATCATTGTGAGATAAAGAGTCGTTACATAACCCAAACCTACTTTTGTTTGGTTGGTCGACTGCAAATGTCAGCAGGTTAGAAATTAATGAGACAAATCAAGATGCTGTAAGCATTATAGATCATTGGTTCTTGTCTGTCTTAGTGCATTCTTTTTCTCTGAGATTGAGTAGGATGGTGGATGATGATAAAATATGATATATACGCACACGTGCACAGACACACACACAATCTTTCTCTCTCTCTCTCACATGCACATGTAGGCACACCATTAAAAGGATGATGATGATAATTGTGGTGATGGTGATGGGAGAGGTGGTGATGATAATGATGATGATGCATATTTATATAATACATACAAACGTGTATAATACATACACACACACACAGACATATATATATATATATATATATATATATATATATACATAATACATATATATATATATATATATATATATATATATATATATATATATATACTTTCTCTATTATTAAAACTGCAAGAACATCACAAAAAACTGTTATTCAAAGTTTCATGTTCCTGTTCATTGGGCAATTGTGATCAAGAATGTGTGTGTGTGTGTGTGTGTGTGTGTGTGTGTGTATGCACACAAACACATGTAAATTCAAGTTGAGTATAAACCTGTAGTTCATTTTGCAAAGCTCATCCACAGGTATTGGCTAACAAATGTTATCATACAGTGAGATTGTTATTTCAGTGGATGTACATCTGCAATTCTATGATCTACATGAAGTTTATAATGCTTCAGGAAAAGTTTCTGCTGGTGAATCTACATTGAAACAATTGTAGTTGTGTTAAGCAATAAAGTGTGTTGCTCAATTATTCAAATTTATGCATCTCTCACTCTCTGTACGTGTGTGTGTTTGTATGGAGCTGACTCAAACTCTTATTTCAATAAATATATGTAAATTCTATTGAATGTGCTGACTGACACTTTCTGTCATTTGTCCACTTATATATATATATAATACAAATGATATGTGAGCATATGCATATATACATACATATGTATACATACCTACATCTACATGTATATATAGATGCATATCCGGGTACAAGACGTCAAAAACACGTGGACAAAAAAGGAACGGGAATATATACATATGAGTGAGTGAGCGAACAAATGAAAGATGGGCACTCAACACATTTATTGCGAGTTACATGTATGGATCAAACAGTTTGAATCAAACTGTTTGATCCATATATATATATAGAGATATGTGTGTGTGTGTGTATAGATATGTGTGTGTGTATGTGTATATACATATATATGTGTGTGTGTGCATGTATGTGTGTGTGTATGTATATATACACGTATACATACAAAAATACATACACACACATGTACATGTGTGTCTGTGTTTGTATTCTATTTGTTCTCCACTACTGCATGACAACTCTGTGTACATGCACACACACATACATATTTGTATATACCTACCTATCTGTCTATCTATCCATCCGTCTAGACAGACAGACAGACAGATAGATAGATAGATACTGTGGAATACCCAAATATGAATGGTTGTTTATAGGAACAAATTGAATACCAAACAGTTTTTCTGAAGAAAATTAAACTCACATAACAGGCTGGAATTTGATAAACAAACAATAAGTAGACTATACACTCATGTGAGTAGGAGTCCATTTGCTTGGCATGTTGATATTTGAATAACAGACCATGAGTAAACTACACAACAACGTATATAAATGGTATGCTAAATGAACAAATTTTATTGTGAAATTTTTCTGAAGAGAATTATATTCAGCCAATGAACTGAAATTTGAACTACAAACAAGTAGACTACCCAAATTTATAAGTGGCTGCAAGAATATGTACAAATGGTTCATTAAAATCCATTTATGGATTTCATGTAGCTTGTGTATTTTTACATTTTATATGGAAAATAATATATTTAATAGGAGAGTATTGTAGTTCGCTTGAAGCATTGTGCATTGTTTGTAAAGAATAAAAAGTTTTGAACGGTACAACAATGCACTATAATACAAATACAGCTATAAATGAAGGTACATAAATATTGGGTTGCTTTGGTCCAATGGTAGAACGTCTATCATATCCACAGGAGATGTGGACTTGAGTCTCACTGACAACCATTGACATTTTCTATCCAAAAGGCTTTTCCAACCAATATTTACATGCTGTTATATGCAGCTTTGTGTGCTTCGGGATTCACTGTTTGAAAAACAAAACAAAACTAAAGACCAGAATTATTTCATGTTTTCTTGAAAATTTATAAATTCTTATCACACCAATAGTCTGTAATATTTTTTATATGTGTGTGTATATGTGCATATGTATGCGTGTGTGTGTGTATATATATATATATATATATATATATATATATATATATACATATATATATATATATAAAGTCATAAATGACAGAGAAATGTTTTGATGAACTTTTATTTAACAAAAGAAAAATCTAAATACCCTGACAAATTTGCTTTGTAACTCAAAAACATGCAAATAACTTACATTATCATTTTTGATAAATATACCATTTTGAGCGTGGCCGTTGCCAGTACCGCCTGACTGGCTCCTGTAGGATTTTCGAGCGAGATCGTTGCCAGTGCCCCTGGACTGGCTTGTGCGGGTGGCACATAAAAGACACCATTTCGAGCGTGGCCGTTTTCGTGCGGGTGACACGTAAAAGCACCCACTACACTCTCTGAGTGGTTGGCGTTAGGAAGGGCATCCAGCTGTAGAAACTCTGCCAAATCAGACTGGAGCCTGGTGTTGCCATCCGGTTTCACCAGTCCTCAGTCAAATCGTCCAACCCATGCTAGCATGGAAAGCGGACGTTAAACGATGATGATGATGATGATGATGATTACTTACATGTCTGCATTATTGCAAAATGCAAAAAATTCCTTCAAAATAATGCAGAACATGAGCTACTTCTTCAGGTAAAAGAAAGTCTTTTGTGTGCATGTGTGTGTGTGTTTGTATACACACATGCACACACACACAAACAAATTATGCTAAAGAGATAGGTTGTTGGGATATTTGGCTGACGTGTGCAATCAATACTGATATGAAACATTCATCTAAAGTTACAAATAGGGCCCCGAGTGCAGCAAATGAGAATTACATCAACATGAGCTTATACTCAAAGGAAAGATAATGTATGGAAAAAAATAAAAAAGTAATGATAAAAGTATTACAAAAAAAATACAAATAAAAAAAAAAGGAAGAAAAATAGAAGATATAAATATGCCAAATAACCGATAAGATTTAGTATAGAAAGTATCTAGTTCTATTATAAGTATATATATATATATATATATATATATATATATAAAAACAGAAATGGGTTGAGATTCACTTCAGCTGTTTCAGACTCTATTTTTTTTTTTTTTTTTTTTGATGAACAAATCAATTACATCATGGAAAAAAAATGTTTTCTTCAGGTGAATATAAAATTTAAATCCAAAATTTAACATTTAAGATTTGGCTCATAACAAATAAATTTTTTGACTCCCTTATCTCGGTGATGATCAGAGAGGGAATTTACAAATCAATCTAGACTTTATATAGGAGTATAAGTTATAAACCTATCAACAAACCAGGCTATCCAAAGTCATTAATGAGTGGTCAGGCAAACAAGATAATGACATGAAAAACACATGCACTGGCATTGTTTTCCAGACAAATAGCATCCAACCAGGAATGTATGTGTGTATGATATCACCATCATCATTTAATGTCTATCTTCCATGTTGACATGGGTTGGATGTTTCAATAGGGGCTGATGAGCTGGAGACTGTACCAAGATCCACTGTCTGCATTGGTATGATTTCTATAACTGGATACCCTTGCTAATACTAACTACTTAATAGAGTGTGCCAGGTACTTCTATATGATACTAACACTAGTCAGGTTACCAAATAATCTCTTACGTGTCCACAGTTTGCACTGGGTACATCATGTGGAATTTCTTCACCTACACTTCTTTTTTACATATCAAGCAGGACCATTTTCCTGAAGGGATTAGTGGTTTGTCTGCTTTCCTACTTACTAGAACTTTGGTCTTTGATGAGTTAACTCTAAGGTCCTTTGATTCTAGGTTTTGCTTCCTCACCTGGAATTTCTTTTCTAATTCTACTGCAGTTTCAGCTTAAGAACAAGGTCATCAGTATAGAGGAGCTCCCACAAGTAACCAGTCTTAAAGTCCTCTGTTATGACCAAGAGGACGATGAAAAATAAGAGGGGAACTGAGAGCTTGGCTCTGGTGGATTCTTACTTGCACTTTAAATTCTTTTCTATAGTCATTGCTAATTCTCACATTACTAATAGCACAATTCTGTATAGTGGTAGGTGTTAGGAAGGGCATCCAGATGTAGAAACCATGCCAAAATAGCTATTGGAGTATGATGCTGACCTCCGGCTTGTTAGTTCCTATTGAATATAGGCTCTTGAAGCACATCTCATAAAGCTATAAATAATGGTTCCTATTCCATACCAGTATGGAAGCAGATATTAAATGATGATGATAAGTAAAGACATGTATACACATACATATATATATATGTATGTGTGTGTATGAGTGACAAGGAATGGAAATCTCATCACCAAATTGCTCAGGTAGTAACGTGTTCAAGAATATCAAAACACACACAAACACACATTTGCTCTGTTTGTCATGCAGTGGGACTAAACTTCATACTACAACTTGCAAGGTGACATGTATACATACATATAAGTGTAGGTGTGTGTGTGCATGCATATGTATGTGTATATATATGTGTGTGTGTCCTATGTACATGTTCGCTTATAGATGTATATATATGAACATGAATATATATATATATATATATATATATATATATATATACATATATGCATATAGATATTGTCTATGTATGTGTATATGTATATTTATATATATATATATGTGTGTGTGCACACACACACACACATGCCTGGATACCTACATACATGCATATCTACGTGTGTGTGTGTGTGTGTGTGTGTGTGTGTGATAAAAGACAGTAGCACTGAACACAAGTATTTTGAGTCAAGTATTTACTATCAAGTTAATTTGGTTCCACATTGCCCAAAGTAATGTTGGTGCAGATAGACATATGTTGGAAGATGTAGACAAATATCTGTTCAGCGGCTATGAAACTTAAACTTTGAGCAATGTGGAGCTGAGGCAACTTATCATTCTCACACACACACACATGTACCCATTTTTTTTTTTGTTGTAAAGCCAAAACAGTGTGAGTTATAAGAAAGATGTCAATGCTTTGTACTTTTATCATGTATTTGAGTGTCTCAGGTTTAGGACAGCCTGTTTAGGAAATCTTTGGAGATTTGGTGTTGTATGCTGGCTTTTCTGTTCTGTGGTGAGTGTGTGTGTATGTGTGTGTGTGTGTGTAGATGGTTGTTTAACAAACACAATAGCATTATTCTAATAGCGAATCAGTAGTGTGCAGTCTGTTGTTACTACATGACCTGGTCTTGCAAATGGTGATGGATTCCTTTTCTGTGGTTTTTGAGTTCAAAATCTTGCAGAGATAAGAAATGTGTGTGTGCATGTGTGTGGATGCATGCATGTGCACACACACACACGTACGTACATATATATCATGTCTGCAGGAGATATAATTCAAGTCTCATGGGTAGCCTTCAACTATTTTTATCCAAAATGGTTTTCCAATCCAACATTTACATACTGTTATTTATAGCTTTATGTGATGTGCCTCGATTAGACAATATTCCAAAAAAGACACCTCTATGTATATGTACTTTTATACATACATACATGTATGTATTTACATGTATCTATGAATTATATGTATTTTGTTTATCTATTAATTGTTTTTGTCATTGGACAGTGGCCATACTGGGAGATGCCTTGAAGAATTTTAGTCAAACAAAATAACCCCATTACTTATTATTTTTAAGTCTGTTTCTTATCTTATTGTATATAAGTGTCACTGTCATACAAGCAGTGCCATTTACTTCCAACTGGCAGAGAACATGTATGGCAATAGCGAAATATTACTTTGTTTGAAAACAGGTTAGTATTGGTAACAGGAAGGGCATCTGGCTATAGAAAATCTTCCTCGAATAAAATGTCTGCCCCATGCAAGCATGGAGAAATGGATATTAAATGATGAAGATGATGATGTTGATAAACATACATGTACATATATGTATATAGCTTTGAGTACAGGGGATCCATAAAGGATTTAGGCATATCAAAGTAAAGCATGCCACAATTATTGACTAGACAGAGTGATGCCAATCAGATAGTTAAGTAATCCATCATTGTAGCATGGAATGCATCGACAAAAAGAAGTTCACTGTTGTTAGGTAATCCACAACTCGAAAAAATTCCAGAAGTATCCAAAAATGAAAGAAACCTTAAATATAGCATAGGAGCATAATAAAAACAAATGAATAAGCTATCTGATATTGCTACAA
The DNA here is from genome assembly GCF_046866305.1 of Octopus bimaculoides. NCBI lineage: Eukaryota > Metazoa > Mollusca > Cephalopoda > Octopoda > Octopodidae > Octopus > Octopus bimaculoides. The sequence continues at coordinate 8,488,611 of NC_142953.1, forward strand.
TTATTTCGTTAAGAGTCTCTATTGTGATATAAAAATAGTACAGCCAGGGATGCAGTATACACAACATCCATAAGATTATTTGTATATTACACAAACTCCCAACTCATCAGGTTAACCAAACATGTCACTGCTCACTTGTTTATTTGGTTAGCCTGATGAGTTGAGAATTGTGTAACATATTATTACATAATCTTATGGATGTTGTGCATGCTGCATACCTGGCTGTACTATGCTTACATAAAAAAGTCTTAATGAAACAATTGTAGCATTACCAGATAATCCATTTGTCTGTTTTTATTTTGTGTGTGTGTGTGTGTGTGTGTGTGTACATAAACACACATGTATGCAAGTATCTGAGACAGCGAGCCCATCCTCTGGTTGTTAACAATAACAATTATACACCATCATCTTACAAGAATATATTCCAGTCAATATAATACCTGGAAATTTGTTTTGTAGTCAGAGCTAAATTTAGTGATTCTTGTTCAGTTTTGGCAATAGCAACGTTGCTATGGAGATGGTTACACGATCTTTTTATATGTTTATGCCAAAAACTCCTTCTTCCTGATACACAGCACACACCACCTCTTCACTTCTACCTGTATCTTACATACTATCTGTATCTACATACTCTAAGCAATTTCTCTGACCCCTCTCAATGTTTGCTTTTTGCACTCCACACTCTTCTATTGCTCATGTTTTATTTATTTTCAACACACACTTATCGAGACATGTACGTCTACTTGGGTTGATGTAATTGGTTGCCCACTTCCTTAAAATTTCGGGCCTTGTGTCTGCAGTAGAAAGGAATTTTGTACTTTAGCTCCAGGTCATTCCCAAGCCAAGAATCTTAGATTCAAAGAAATGACAACCACAACAGTTGTATTTTTTTTTATTTGGACACAGTGTATCCAGGACTACATTACCTAATGTTTTATCATTTACATGTTTCAGTCATTGGATTGTAGCCATGCTGGGTCACTACA
>NC_142953.1:8494596-8607096 GCF_046866305.1 Octopus bimaculoides
TTTTGTTGGAGATGTCTAGAAAATTGTTTACTAACAAAAAGGGAAAAAAGAAAATAGAATACATGTGTGTGCGTGTGTATAATGCATGCATTTTATATACGTGTATATATTCTTATATAAGTATATGTGTGTATTTATTTGTATATGTATATATATATATATATATATATATATATATATATATATATATAGAATAATTACGAAAATAAACATACAAATTGAAAAGAATTTCTGTTTTGGAAGAATAAGAATAAGCAGAGGTGGAGAAGATAATCTTGGAGGGGATGGAGGGTTTTTTTTCTTTTCTTTTGAAACAAAAAATAAGAAAGTAATGTATATTTTAAATAGAGAAAAGGTGGAAGGAAAAGATTATTTCAAGTATGCTAAAGTCTGTTGGTTATGATGACTAATAAGAAGTTGTCTGATCAAGATTACCATAGGCAGAGAGAGAGAGAGAGAGAGAGAGAGAGATCCAAAGAAACAGTGATACATGGAGACAGACACATGTGCATACACACATACATACATACATAATATTTATGTGTGTGTGAGTGTGTGTATATATATATATATATATACATATATATATATATCACACCCAAATATGCTTCCTGCTTTATGTTCTAACCTGCCAGATCCTGCCTATCACACCTATCCTTCAATGCCATTATAAGATATACAATTATATATATATATATATATAGGTGCAGGCATGGTTGTGTGGTAAGAAGTTTGCTTTCCAGCCACATGGTTCCAGGTTCAGTGCCACTGCATGGTGTCTTGAGCAAGTGTCTTCTACTGTAGCCTCAGGCTGACCAAAACCTTGCGAGAGGATGTGATAGCTAGAAACTGAAAGAAGCCTGTCATATGTATGTATATATATATGTGTGTGTGTGTGTGTGTGTGTGTGTGGAGAGAGAGAGAGAGAGAGAGAGAGAGAGAGCCCTGTTGCTTTTCAGAATAGGAAACAAACAAATGCTGCTTCTTTTGATTTAATAGATATATTTAATCCAGATAATATTTCATCTAATTATTGATAACAATCCCATCAATTTGGCAAATTGTTGACTTCTTGTGCATAAAATTCTTCAGGTTTCAAGGCAAAGAAACACTCAATGTCATTTTTAACCTCTTCGCAGTTAATAAATTGACATGGCGATTAACTTTACTAGTTAATAAAGTGTTTTCTCTCTAAATAATGTTGCAATGACTTGAAACAATGAGCAAGGTCAGGAGACTAAAGAGGATGAGGCAAAACTTCCATATTAAGCTGCTATAATCTTTCCTTGAGTGACTTGGGCAAGATGTGATCTTGCATTATTATGTAAGAGCAATACTCTTTTATGATAGGCCAATAATGGGTGCTTCTCTTGTAAATTAATGTACAAAATTTCCAATTGACAACAATGTTTCAACTCATTAATTGTTTTACTTTGGTTTAACATTTCATGATATATGACACTTTTCATATCCAACCAAAAGCAGAGCATAATGTTTTCTAGTTTTAGGATGAATTGTTCTTTTTCATTGGGTGCTAACCATTGTTTGTTTTCATTGGATATGATCATAGAGAATCTACTTTCCATCACTTGTGATGATTCTACCCTAGAAATGTTCAGTAGCAAATCTACTCTTCAATGAAGAGCTGAGGGCAACTCTTTGGTTATGCTGTGAAGCAGTCAGATGGTGGGGCACCTATTGATCAATTTTAGACCCTTTTCTTGGTTCATAAAGGTATTTTATGATCAAAGTGTGATTTAAATTAAACTGTTTTGTTACCTCTCATTCAGATTGCTTTAGATTCTCTTCAACTACAGTTTTCAGAAGCTTGATATTGACAGAACTTGGTTGTTTACATCGAGGGGAATCTGAGAGAAATTTTCCAAGTAAAACTGACCAAACCATCATTGGCATGTCTTGACATATAAAACTTCACTTCTATAAACAGAACAAGTATTTTTCACTGCTTTCAATACTGAAGAACACTTAACACTTTTGAATTCATACAGCATGCAGTGTGTGATAGAGGCCGGATCAAACTCATTTTAAAAGGATAAAGTCAGTATTAATTTAAGCACTATGGTGTAAAGTGATTTACAAAGAAAGAAAAAATCATTTGTCTGTAAATATTAATGCTTATTTTACCAAGTACTATTGGAAAATTACCCTCAAAGTAACCATGCCAAAATGTGATAGGATTTCCTTTCCAAACTAATACATGCATACATACATACATACATACATGGATGGACAGATGAATCATCACTATTTTTAGCCTGATTTGGACAAGACCTCTTATGGTCTTATAGCCAGATGTCTTTTCTGGAGTCAACCCTTACTAGCATTTGAAGTAAGGCCTATTTTTTTCCTCAACCTTTTCACATTTGTCTGATATTTTTTATCATAGGAGATATAAGTCACTACTACTGAAATGAACCCCTGCCCCCACATACATGCACATGTAAGGATGCACTCACATACAGAGCCATACACACAAATACACACTTCTATCATGGATCTCCATACATCTCCTGTCCACAAAACATCACCTACAAGATATTAGTTGGCTTGAACCTGTAGTAAAAATCCACTTGCACATGTATGAAAAGTGCCATGCAGTGAAATGGAACACCACACCATGTGAATGCAAAGAGAACTTCCCAATCAGACAGCCATATATACACATATACACATACAGACACACACACACACGCGTGTGTGTGTGTGTGTGTGTTCATATATATATATATATATATATATATATATGAGATGATAATAAATAACAGAGACCTTTGGCATTATGCTGTGCTTGAGAATATATATATATATATATATATATATATATATATATATATATATATATATATATATATTATACTTGTTTCAGTCCCTGGACTGCAGCCATGCTGGGGCACTGCCTAGAAGGATTTAGGTGAAAATATCAACACCAGCACTAATATTTTTTGAAACCTGGTACTTATTCTATTAGTTGCTTTTGCCAGACCACTACGTTACACGAACATAAACAAACCAACACTGGTTTGTCAAGCAGTGATAGGAGACAGATGCAAGCATCGACACACACACACATGACATACTTCTTTCAGTTTCTATCAAATTCACTCACAAGGCTTCAATCTGTCTGAGGTTATAGCAAAAAACGTGCCCAAGGTGACATGCAGTAGGACTGAAAGCAGAATCATTTGGTTGGGAAGCAAACTTCTTAACACACAGCCACACCTGCACCTAAAAAGAAGTACAAGGGGGCAGTTTATGAGAATTGAACCTACACCTTCTTTTAACTTAATAGATGTGTTCCTATTACTCCATTGTATGCTTATAAACTTTTTTTACACAGCACTGCATAAACTTGGTTAACATGTGCTTTGCAACATACACACACACGCACTTAACAAAAATATACCAATTTAAAAAATTTATTTCAATAAATGTAATTTTTTTGCCACATATACCACTACCACCACCACCACCACCACCAGTCTCTTGAGATTCTGTTTTTGTCTATATACATAATACGCACCCCCCACACACACTGACATGTTTATGTGTGTATGCGTACATATGTGTACGCATACACCCTATAAGCACTGCTTATTTGTTTACTTGGAAGTTGTGCATGTGTATGTATTCATATAAACACACAGGCATATATATATACATACATATATATGTTCTTTTACTTGTTTCAGTCATTTGACTGCAGCCATGCTGGAGCACTGCCTTTAGTCAAACAAATTGACCCCAGAACTTATTCTTTGTAAGCTAGTACTTATTCTACTGGTCTCTTTTGCTGAACCACTAAGTTATGGGGACATAAACACACCAACATCGGGTGTCAAGCAATGGTGGTGATGACAAACATAGACACACAAATACTGACGAAAAAAAAACTTTGAATGACCTGTCCTTGTTTTCTCATGTTCCTTTTTGTATCATCCAACTGTTTGGATGGTTTGTTGTCGCCTGTCGCGTTCTTGTCCCATTTTTTGTATTCTTTTTCATATATATATATATATATATATATATGACGGGCTTCTTTTAGTTACCGTTTACGAGATCCACTCCCAAGGCTTTGGTCAGCCCAAAGCTATAGTAGAAGACATTTTTCCGAGGTGCCACACAGTGGAACTGAACCTTGAACTATGTGGTTGAAAAGCAAGCTTCTTACCACACAGCCACTCCTGTGCCTATCTATCTATCTATCTATCTATCTATCTATCTATCTATCTATCTATCTATCTATCTATCTATCTATCTATATATATATATATATATATATATATATACATATATATACACACACACATATATATATGTACATATATATATACATATATATACACACACATATATATATGTACATACATTTACACATACACACACACATATATATACATACATATATATGTATATATATATGTATATATATATATATATATATATATACATATACACAAATGTATATATATGTATATATATATGTATATATATATATATATATATATATATATACATATACACAAATATATATACAGGCATATATATGGCTATATGCATATATATGTATACACACACACACACACACACACACACACACACATATATATATGGCTACACAAACTCAGAATTTGGATCTGTTTGTATATCTTTTTGTCTGCCTGTCTATCTCTTTGTACCTCTCTTTCTCTTTCTCTCTCTCACTTTCTCTATATATCAATCTCTCTCTCCTGTCCCTCATCTCTCCATCAACTGCCCTGCATATCCTCCTCCACTCCCACTGCCACATCCTACTACTTCTAAGCTGTTTATCTGTGCTTGCCTCTTTATCTTCCCTTTCTTCTCTTCTGAGAATGTTTACACACATACACACATGCACACGCATATGAGCATACACACACATGTGTGTATGTATGTGTATGTGTATATGGATATGATACCCCTGCCAATAATTACAACTCAGGGAGGGGCAGTATCTCTACTTTTCAATTCCATATACACACATATATATACATGCATACATATATACTTACATACACGCATACATATGTGTGTGTGAGAGAGGGTGTGTGTGTATGTGTATTAACAGCACTGTCTTGTTGCTGAACACTAGGTCTTCGGATTCAATTATACCACATTCCTTCCTTTAAGTACAATTAGGCCTTTTAAGGTAAAAACCGATATATTTTGTCTTTCTTCTCTTCTTTCAGAATATGCAAAGGAAAAGTGTGAACTACCTTGTATATGTGCATACATATATGTTTGTACGTGTGTGTTTGTATATATGTATCATATCACTTCTCTCTTTCTACTTATATCTCTTTCCCTCCTTCTCTCTATTTAACCATTTATCTGTTTCTCTATTTGTCTGTTTATCAATTTTTGTATGTATGTATGTATCTATTTATTTATTTGTTTGTCTCTTTACTTTGTCTAGCTAACTAGTTTAGCTAGCTAGCTACCAACCCACCTACCTAACTACCTATCCATCTTCTTATCTACTTACCCATGTACCAACTTACCTACCACCCTACCTACATATCCACCCACCTATCTATCTATCTATCTATCTATCTATCTATCTTTTTCTATCTACCCATCCATCTCCCTGTCAATCTGTCCATCCGTCCGTCCATCCATCCATCCATCCATCCGTCTGTTTATCTATCTGTCTATCTCTTTATCTATCTATCTATCTACTTATCTGTCCATCTATTCATTTATCTATCCATCTATTTATCTAATGACCAATTTATCTTCTCTATTTCTATTCCCTTCTACTCTCTCTCTCTCACTCTCTCTCTTTCTCTCTCCACTTCATGATATCTATCTTCCTTCTCCATCACTGTCCACATCATCACTACCCCTAACACCACCTCTTCTGTGCAGAGATGAACTTCTTTCTGTGTATCCCCTCACTTGAAGTGTAATAGGCAACATATATCAAAACTAGCTAGTGGGTGCAGGTGTGGCTGTGTGGTAAGAGCTTTGGTTCCCAACCACAGGGTTCTAGTTTCAGTCCAACTGTGTGGCACTTTGGACAAGTGTCTTCTACTATAGTTGTGAGCCAATTGAAGCCTTGTGAGTGGATTTGGTAGAGGGAAACTGAAAGAAGCCTGTCATATTGTGTGTGTGTGTATGTGTTTGTCCCTCTCCCACCGCTTAACAGCTGGTGTTGGTTTTGGGTTTACCAAAATGATACTAAACTCTCCAAGGCAGTGCCCCAGCATGGCCACAGTCCAAAGACTGAAATAAGTAAGAGATAAAAGCTAGGTAGGAGGAGAAATGGGTTGTGGACTACTCAGGTTCACATACAGAGAGAGGGGGGAGGGGGAGAGAGAGGGAGAGAGAGGGAGACAGAGAGAGAGAGAGGGAGTTGAAACAAAATATGTAGTAGCTGGTTGGAGTCAAGTTGTACCTCCCACACACATATACACTTACATAAAACACGTATGCAAGTACAGATGTATGTACATACATACATACATACATACATAGGTATGTACACTCACGCATAAATGGTAAAGAAAAACTAACTTGTCTTCGCCATCATCATCAACGCCAACCTCACCACCACCATCGTCATCATTATCATCATCACCACTGCCACTACCACCTTCCTCCTCACCATCACCATCATCATCGCCACACCCTCCTCCTCATCACCATTACCACCACCCTCCTCCTTATCATCACCACCACCACCACCACCTTCCTCCTCACCATCATTATCATCATCATCATCACCATCACCACTATACTCCCCCTCATTCTTACCCTGCCCCCTCCTCCTCATCACCATTATCATCATCATATTCAGTGTCTAATTTTGCCTGCCTGCCGAGAGAGAGAGAGAGAGAGAGAGAGTGTGTGTGTGTGTGTAGTTCAACATCAGCTGGTTGTAAAGGTAGATGTTTCAAAAGTATTCTTTCATGCAGTCTTCTTATGTTTTCTCTCTTGTCATGTGCTTGCTTCTCTTCCATCTTGTAACTATTCCTCTCCACCACACTCACAGCCACTACCACCACCACCACCACTACCTTTTTTGCTCCATCATCAACAATTTATATCCTTTTTCCCTCACACACTCTCTCTCTCTCTCTCTCTCTCACTTCCTTTCTTCCTCTTACTCTTTTGGTCTTTCTCATTTTCTCTCTCTGTCATTTGCTTTCTTCTCTTCTGTCTTATTCTTCCTCTATATCAACATCATTACTACCACCACCATCACCACTGCCACCCATACCTCCAGCTCCTCTGTTCTTACTACATTAGATATTCTTCATCCTCTCTCTCTCTCTCTCTCTCTCTCTCTCTCTCTCTCTCTCTCTCTCTATCTCTCTCTCTATCTTTTTATCTAGCTAGCTATCTGTGTGTGTGCGTTTGTGTTTCTGTCTGTCTATTTATCTGTCTATCTATCTATCCATCCATCCAACCATCTATCTATCTTTATATATATATATATATATATATATATCCTTCTGTCTCTTTGTTTACTGCCTTTTTACCTCAGTACATGTGCATAACATATGTACATACATACATGTACACATATACACTACACAAATGTGCACATGCATATACATACAAACTCTCACGCAGAGACACATACACACAAGCACATACATATACAAGTTGCCTGACCAGATAGTGAAGATGATGATGATGAGAAACCCACCGTAAGCAGTGCTACAGCATGGTCTTAATCCAATGACTAAAATGACTAAAAAATTTTTTTAAATATGGACAAGAAGAATCTGTAGAGTGAGGATAGTGTTAAGATGTGAGGAAACTGTTCCCTTGGAGTGAACAGCTGAGCTCAACACAGTAAATCAGAGATTTTGAATCTGTATGTTACTACATTTTAGTGTGTTAGAGATAATCTTGAGATTTGTCATAAAATCAAGTCATATTGAGTCAATTTTTACCAATATCACTACCACCATCATCATCATCATCATTTAATGTTCATTCCTCCATGTTTGCATGAGTCAGATGGAATTTGCTGAGGTGGGTTTTCTACTGGCAGATACCCTTCCTGTCATTCAACCCTTACCTGTTTTGAAGTAAGGCAATATTTCCCCATGATCAGACATGTTTTCAAGGGATGTTGGAAAGGAAGGACACTGCATGTATGATGATGACAAACATTTACAACAAACACTTGAAGTCAAGGCAAGAAGACAAACACACACACACATGTATGTAGTATGGTGTAAAATTGAAATTGCGTTAGCTCAGTAACATGTGTGTGTGTATGATGGATTTCTATCAGTTTCTACTCACCAGAAACACTCATAAGGTTTTGGTCAGTTCAGGGCTATTGTAGAATATATTTGCTGAAGGTGCTATGCTGTGGGACTGTGGTTGTGGTTGGGAAGCAAACTTCTTACCACACAGCCATACCTGTGCCTATAGCCACGTTAGCACTTATATTTCAGAAATGCTGTCTCTACTGTTAGATTTGATCAGTGACATGTGATATGATGTTTAATTGCTTGCAAAATTTAATGAGAAAAACTTTGGTTATACAAAAGTTGTTAATGTGAACATTCTGGAAAGATTTGTTTTAAACCAGCAACAACTATAGTAGTTGTTGTTGTTGCTATTTAGTACCAGGTGAGCCCTGCTTCAACTGATCTAAGATCAAAGATGTTCTTTTATTATCTGTTTATAATATCTGTAAGTCTATCAAACAGACATAGAGATTGATAGACAGACAGACACAAACAAAGAAGATGGATAAATATTATAAACCGATAACAGATAGATATTATATGCCTATTAGACAAGTCAATGAATACATAGACAACCAGTCAAGCAGGAAGGCAAGACATTATAGACAGATAACAGAAATTTGAGGGAAGGGAGCCAGTCCATTATATCAACCTCAGTGCTCAACTGGTACCTAATTTATCAACCTTGAAAGAATGAAAGACAAGGTTAACCTAGGTGGAATTTGAACCTAGAATGTGAAGTTGGAAGAAATACCTCTAAGAATTTTCTCTGACAGGCTAATAATTCTGCTAGCTAATAATAATAAAAATAATTCTTTCAAATTTCAGCACAAGATCAGCAATCTGTGAATGGGTAATCGATTACATTAATCCCCTTGTACTCAACTGGTTCTTGATTTTATCAACCCTGAAAGGATGAAAGGCAAAATTGATCTTGGCTGGATTTGAACTCTGATTGCAATATTCTTTTGAAAAGCAGCTCCTACTTCTATGAGTTCTAATAGGCTAGTCCAGGTGTTTGGCAATCCCTGAAGGTTAAAAGGTTGAAACTAACCCTAGAAAATGGAAGCAATGTTTTGTGTTACATCTGCTTTTGAGTATGGTCTGGCAGATAGTCCAGAGAACAGCTGTAAGAAAATGTAAATATTTATCTTAATCTCATAGTGTTCACTTTGTGCTCATCATGTTCCCAACTTTGGTGACTAATCATGTTGTTTATCCAGTATTTACAACACTCACACATGCATTCATGCATATACATACACATCCTTTGCTACTATTTGAACCTGTTTCCTTTATAGCTCTAGTAGTTTTTGTATCGAGAAACTTTAATCATATGATTTTCCATCTACAAAGTTAAAGGTCACAAATGCCAGATAGTTACCTTTTTAATTGATGATACAGAGACACATACACATACATGCATATATATATATATATATATATATATATATATATATACTGAGGGAGTAAGATATGTATATAGTGTATGTGTGTGTGTGTGTGTATGTATATATGTATATATATATATGTGAGTGTGTGTGTGTGTGTGTGTGTGTGTGTATATATACATACATATATATATATATATAGGGAGAGAGAGAGAGAGAGAGACATGCAAATTGATATTTCCCAGATGGGTTGTGCTACAGTTCTAAACATCTTACACATCCCTTCCCCACCCATTATGAAATTCCCCACCCCCAACCGCCAACTATCTCTATATACATTTGTGTTAAGGTTATCATCTCCTCCATGCCAATGCCAAAGGAAGCTCTTCTAGACGAGACTGTTCCCTTCAAAGAAAGACCCCAGATATTTTTGTGCTTCCCTAAACATACATCAGGTGATTTACTCACACAGAACACCTGTGTAAATAAAATACTATGTGTATTTAGTATTTACGTCATTCACTAACCTTTTTTTTTTAAGCCAAAGATGGCTAGTACTATAGTTTGAGGGGTTACTTTACTTATTGCTATCCCAGGTCAGCCCTAATCAAGAGGACTAAGATTTGCTTTCAAATGCATGTTCCTTCCCTGGTGGTGAATTTGTTATTAAAGGGGAGAGGATTTCTTCTTGGTTACACCAAGTTGAAGACAATGCATATCTAGTTTTGATTGGATGCAGTTTAAAATTATACCCAGAACAATATGACTATGTAGGTAAAAGAGGGATCACAATAACCATAACATTTGCAGGATCTCTAAGTCTGGTGAATGTGGGGTAGGGAAAAAAGAAGAATAAACCCTGAGCACTGTGCCTTTTCATTTTTATGTTCTTTTACCTGTTTCATTCATTGGACAGTGGTCATGCAGGGAGATCCCTTTGAAGAGTTTAGTTGAATGAATCAACTCCTGCACTTATTCTTTATTTTTAAGTCTAGTCCTTATTCTATTGATCTCTTTTACTGAACTGCTAAGTTATGGGAACAACAACCAATACATGTTATTGAGCAAAAGCATGCAAACACACACATACACACACACCACCACCATCATCATTTAATGTCCATTTAAGAAGGCAAGGGATGGATGATTTGACAGGATCTGGTAAGTTACAGGGCTATGTCATGCTTCAATGTCAGGTTTGGCATAGTTTCTAATGACAATCACTTCACGGTGTGTGTGTGTATCTATACCTATATATATATATATATATATATATATATATATATACGACAGCAATTTTTCAAGCAATTTTTATTCACCAAATTCACCCATAATCCATCGGTCAAACCAGGGCTATAGTAGAAACAATTGTTCAAGGAGCTTTACAGTGAGACTGGGGACTGAACCTGAAACCATGTGGTTGCAGAATGAACTTCTTAATTGCACATTCATTTTATAGGAATTTTTTGTTTATATTTACAGGAAGACACTTACAGCTTCCGGTCAGAGTCAACAGTTAAATCTCCCCATTCAGGCAGATTACTCAAGCAATTCACAGCATCAGCAAGTAAAGAAAAGGAACTTGCTCAAGGGCTGAGAGCTGCTGTTGAGAAAAAACTCAAGATGACATCTTACAGTAACATTGATGATGAAGATCAATTGGAGAAGATCGTAAGGGAAATTCTGTTCTATTACTTATGATTATGTTGTGTTAATTCATCAGAGTGACAAGGACCATCTAGTCAACCTTAAGAGTGATTGATGACTTGCATGGGGACTAGGCGCAATTGTGCCTTATATAGACACAAGCATCACTGTGTGTGTATATATATATATATATATATATATATATATATATATATATGTACTTTATTTAAAAGCAGCAGAAATATAACAAAAAAAGCGTTACTCTACCTCTGGTATTTGAGTACTCTTTTTTCCACCTTGTTGCACATTTCATGTGCTTACTCCGGTATATATATATATATATATATATATATATATATTTTATATAGATGTATAAATATATATTTCAGCCCCTATTTCTAGCAACTGCAGGTGCTATTTTGCACCCTTATTTATGTATCAGTATATATATATATATATATATATATATATATATAGTTTTAGGGAAAATAACCAATTTTCAAGAACTCATCGATGAAAAGCTCAATTTAATTTTAATTTTTTATAAATTGATTTTAATTGAGTTTTTTACCTGTAATTTTGGATTTTGTCCCTAATATTATTATATATGTATATATATATATATATATATATATATATATATTAAAGATATTTATGGCTGGTCTATAGGCTTACCCAGGATTTTGCACCCGTAAAGCCCTTAGCTTTACAGCAACTCTTCAGACCCTAATAGCCGGTGGTGAAGAGACGCTGTAAAGCTAAGTGCTTTATGGACGCGAAACCCAGGGTAACCCCATAGACCAGCCATAACTATCTGTACCTAATTACTCTAATGCTCTATTACTAACTATGCTTCTCTTTCGAATTTGTGATCTGTTGATGATCCATATATATATGTGTGTGTGTACATGCATACGCACACACGCACATATATAAAGTATGTATTTATTATAATGAGAAACAGAAAACCACCTGGAGGGCAGTGTTTTTACTGGTAATAATAATAATAATTGAAAGTCTTCAATTACGTTTCCTGTTGTGGAACTAAACAAGAAAAAATGTGTATGTATGTACAAATGTGTATGTATATGTGAATGTGTGTGTGTGTGTTAGCAGCAGTCAAGAAACTTGTTTGTATACTTTCTGTTCTGGTTCCGCCTGATACAAGAACTCTTATCAAATGAAGTCTTCGAGTCTTCCAAGAATAGCTCTCAGCTTGATCGACGCATAATAATGATACTACACTGGCTTAGAATTATATTCCGCCTTCTAATAATAGCAAGTTTAAAACTAAAGGCAAACTGGGCGCCTGCTTTCCTAGTCAAATTATCATCTCTCATCCCTCTTTCTCTCTCATCACTCTCCATCTCTCTCACTTTCTCTCTCCCTGTCTCTCTTTCCATTCTCAATTCTGGGTATTGGATAACTTGTCGCAAGTTTATCCTTGTTTGCAACAGAAGTAGCTAGTAGGTAACATTAGCCTCATCCTGTCGTTATGAGTGAGTGGCTCTCAGAAGCTCTGGTGTTGAAATTATATCAAAGTTTCTTTGTTTAACCCTTTCAAGCGATTTTTCATTTGGTTAAAAGATGACAGAGTGTGAAGCTCAGATTGCTGTCAGATAGATTCTTAATTTAAATAAATATATTAACAAGCATTACACAACATATTAGATTCTTCCTTTCATTCCTCTGTGTGTGTGCATGCATGCATGCGCGCGTGCGTGTGTGTAGGCGCAGGTGCGGTTGTGTGTTAAAAGGTTTGCTTCCCAACCACAAAACTCCGGGTTCAGTCTCACTGCATGGCCCCTTGAGCAAGTGTCTTCTGCTACTGTCCCTGGGTGGACCAAATTGTGAATGAATTTGGTAGGAAGAAACGGAATGAAGCGCGTTGTGTGTGTGTGCGAATGCATATGTTTCCCACCACTGACAAGTACTAGTTGAGTACTGGGTGTCGATGTAATCGACTTGCCCCTTCTTCCAAAATTTCAGGCCTTGTGCCTAAAGTAGAAAGGATTATTATTATTATTATTATCTACCTATCCATCTTCATCCACTTTTCCTGGAAAGGTAGTGGGGCGGGGCAGAGTCCCGAGGCACCTCGACCATAGGGTCCTTCTGAATTTAAATCCTGCCAGATTTGGCAACTTCTTGGCAGACATCTACCGCAACTGATAGCAGAATAGGAGAATTCCTAGTGCTATGAGTCGAGGAGTTGTAACGCTGCTAAAAATGGACGTCGACAAAGGGACATGCTAGGTAATTTGTGGCGCATAATTCTGCTAAACAGAGCTAAGGTTTTGGCCAAGGCATTAGCATAAAGATTGGCACTTGTTGTCAGTAGCTGGTCAGGGGAGCTTGAATGTGCGTGGTCCTGAACAGGCCGATCCACAACAACTTGTCAGCTTATGCAATACATAATAGAATGTAGGAACTAAAAAAGCTGGCTTCGGCGGGGCTCTGATCAATTTTGGATTAATCTAAAACGTTAGAGAGGGTCGACCATATTTCCTTGAAAATCAATAAGGTTCAGACCCATTTTCAGTTGTTGGATTGCAGAAATGCACAGTGGTACCTGCTCAATGGTCAAAGTAAACTACCACCTATCGGAACCATTTTGTATTGCACACTCGGTCCGTCAGGGCTACTCGTTCTGACTTCTTCTGTACTTGCAGGCCCTGAAGTTATACTGCGGAAATTGGAACAATTCAGGTGATCCCTTCCGAACTGAGAGAGCATTGTTGGCTTACGCAGATGACGTCATTGCAATGATGTCAAATGCCTCCAAAGCAGAGATGGTTGATGCCATTCTACAGGAATACTAGTCGGTGAGAGGAGCCAAGATCATCTGCTTAGGGTTTGATTTGGTCCCAACTTCCAAGTGGATAAGAACTCAGATAAGGTGACGATCCGGGTGGCCAGTCTTACACAGAAATGGGCAGAGAGAAAGCTGTTCTTAAAAGGACGGGCTGAGGGGGAAAATACCCACATTGCTCCCTTTATTATTTATTGCCTGACCACACCCGAAACGGTTCCTAGCCGGTGAATGGGGCACATCTTTCAGTAATACCTCGTTTTATGAGGACTCGCTTTATGAAACCCCAAGTTTACGAGTTTTATTTTATGATAAATATAAAGATCCAAATTTTGAAAGAAGTGCAAAAGTTTCTACTACGATAACAAGCTTCTGCATGTTACCGGGAATTTTATAGAGAGCAAAAAAAAGCCTCTTCTAAGCTAACAACTCTAGACTTGTTTTTTAAAATGAAATCTACAAGTCCGTCTACGAGTGCTGTGAATCGGCGATCACGTCTGCAAGTGATGGTGTGCGCGAGTCTAGTGCGAGTGAAAGGGATTCAGAAAACGAATATAATAATATTTTTTACTATAAATGATCATGACATTTTCTCTTACTTTACATAAAATATTCTTAACATGCTACTATTGTTTTATTGCCATTTATTTACGAGTATTATAAATTTTATAGGTAAAATATTTTTCTGGGAACGAACTACGATTTATAACATTGTTACTATGGGGTATTATTGCTCTGGTTTATGAGTTTTCGGGAACAAATTAACTCGTATATCGAGGCTATACTGCGTATATATATATATGCGCACACACACAGACATACACTTACACACTCTTGTGTGTGTGTGTGTGTGTGTGTGTGTGTGTGTACACGCTCGCACACAGAGGCATACCTCAACTTACGTCGAGTAAGGTTTTTTTCTTTTTTTACTTTGTCATTTTTTTAAAGGCATAAACCTCAACTTCAGTCGATTTAATTCACTTTACGTCAGTCTCAGAGAACGTATTAAAAGCATAAAAATGAAAACATCAGCTAAAAACCAATACAGAAGTGGAAAATCAAACAGAATACGTATGAAAATAAGTACGAATCATTTGTTAAAACAGATATAAGCTAATAAATATTTTTTAATGGTTTTTTTTTTCCTGTTACGTCGTTTCCGAGTTAAGTCGCACGTCTACCTTGGTACTAATTGCGACGTAAGTTGAGGTATGTCTGCATACGTACACACATACATGTATACATACATATGCACACATGTATATATATGTATGTATGAAAGAGAGAGAGAGAGATGTGTATCTGTGTGCAAAAATACCAATAAAAAACACATAAGTCCAAGGGTCTGTCATGAAAAGGAAAAAAGTTAGAAGCATAATGTTTCGTGTGTGTGTGTGTGTATACACGCGCACACACACACATACACCCACATGCGCACATCTTGATATTGTGATACTAATCGAGAAATGCCTGCGTCCGAGCGCCATTTCTTTGATAATATCAACAAACAACGAAGTTTGTTTGCTGTATAATCAAAATGTAATGGGAAACTATAGCAGTTGACAGGATTCCTGGGAGATGGGTAAGAGTATTCCATTTTTAATGCCTGTGTGTTCCTGTCTGTCACTGAATATCTTGCTTAAGAGCTCACTCAGGAAGCTTATAGACAGACTGACCGATTGATAGACAAATAAGACAAGCGGATAGATAGATAGATGGACAGACGGAAGAATGAACGGACGGATGGACAGACAGACAAATAGACTGACAGCTAAATAAACAAGTGAATAGACAGAGAGAAGACAGACAGACAGAGAGAAGACAGACAGACAGAGAGAAGACAGACAGACAGAGTGAAGACAGACAGACAGACAGACTAATCGATCGTAGATGTGTAGAACTCGAAGTAGCAACAGGAGAAAATCATTAGCATACTGCTTTCTTTCTTTGTTTTTTGTTTGCCTCTAGAATAGCCGTGTGTGTGTGTGTGTGTGCACGCGCGCATGGTGTGACAAGAAGTTTATTTTCCAGCTACATGATTCTCTGTTCAATCCCGCTGTGTGGTATCTTGAGCAAGTGTCTTCTGCTAATACCCCAGGTCAACCAAACCCTTCTGAGAGCATTTGGTACACAGAAACAGAAAGGAGCCCGTCCTATGTGTATGTGTCTTGTGTATAAGAAAGACACAGAAACTAAATCTTATATGTATAATGTTGATGTGTTTCTGTGTATGTTGTTGTCACAGATCACATATGTGTGGTTGTGTGTGTTTTTACGTTTCTATGTTATGAAAAATATATTAGAGGTAGAGGGATACAAGAAAACTATTAAATGGGAGAGAGGAAGAAGAAAGAAAACTTTGTATGTATCACTTTCTCTCTCACACTCTTACTCTCTATATTTTATGTTGAGCGTGTGATCGATGAACGCCGCTTCAGGTAGAAGGGAAGAAATATATAACTTGCTAGAAACAACAGCCAAATCTCCCATAAATCACACAAAGTAAACAGAATTTTAAAAATCTAATTACTGCACTGGAAAGTTCAGATCGAGAAAATTCCATTGATGTAAAAAATTTTACAAAAAAGTGGAAAATGTGGATTTCTATAAACTTTTAAAAAGGCTTCACACAGACACACAACTTCAGCTTTATATATTAAGATATATATATATATATATATATATATATATATATATATATATATGACAAGCTTTTTTCAGTTTCTGCCTACCTAAAATCCACTCACAAGGCTTTGATTGGCCCAAGGCTATAATAGAAGACACTTGCCCAAAATGCTACACAGTGGGACTGAACCCAGAACCATGTGGTTGGGAAGCAAGCTTCTTAATATACAGCTGTGCCTGTGCCTATAAATATTGTTTATTTAATGATGCTGCAATAAAAGATAAAATTTTCACAGATTGAACGATTTTGCTCATACATCTTCTGGGCCAAACTGGCCTAGGGCTAAACTATTGTTTCTGAATTAGCATTGAAGCCATAGTAGTGGTGATGTCAGTACTGTGGTTTGGCACAAAGGCTGAGGCAGTGACAGCATTAGCAGTGTTGCTGATGGCACAGTTGGTGTGCATGGCTTTCGAAGTCCAGCCATGTGGAAAGTTTGAGTCAGGTGAATGTAATGGAGAACTCTCAGCATTTGGAATGCACACCCACTGTACATGCTCAGATGGGTAATTGTGCAGGAAAAACTGAGGAAGATTAAAGACAGGCGCTATGCTGGACAAACCTCCAAGATGTGTTTACTGGCATGGACGGTTGTCAGTCGACATTGTAGGAGAAAAATACTTCAAAAGAAGATTATTTGGAAGAATACCATGTATTTCTTTGGAAGAAGGATGTATCAGGTGCAAGTTTGAGATGAAAAAGACGAATTCTAGAAGTTCACTTGAATCACCAATTTTTAGTGAAGATGCAAGCGAAGACTGCAATTCTTTTAGCTCGGGGTGACCAATTTTTAGTGCACGTCAGGCCAAGAGTTTCTTAGGGTCGTCAGGGTCACCAATTTTTAGTAGATGTTGGGGTCACCAATTTTTAGTGAATAGGCACTAAAATAATATCTGACTTTTTATAACAGCAGTGGTATAATACCTTGTAATGCAATAATAGACAATGTTCAGAAGGTTTAATAGAACATAGTAATTTATTATAACATCCTCTTAGCATTAAATCAAGGTTTACTTGACAGCATACAGGGTATAGCATTGAGAGGTATGGTATAAGAGTGTCCTAAGTGAATAAAAGAAAAGTTTGAACTACTTGTTATAGAGCACAAATCCAGAAAAGGTGTGTGCTATAATTCACATGTATCACTCACTGTTACTGTATATTGTAGAATGTGAACAGGATAAATGTTCCAACAGTTCATAAATAGTCATTTAGTTCTAGAGTGTTTCTTCTTTCGATATTGTCCACATGGTGGAGTTGAGTTCTGATAGCGACATGACAAATTACATCTGACTTTCTAGGAGGCTTGGCTCGGACTGATTAAGACTTTCCCATGATTTAGTGACAGGCAGCAGCGTGTATCTATGCACAATGCAAAGCAGTTGGCTGAACCAACCAAATTACGCACAGCCAGATAACAGTTCTGCGAAAGGGAAATAGTGCTCCTACAAACTTATTATGTTTAAGTCTGGTACTTATTCTAGCAGTTTCTTTTAACAAACTAGTAAATTATGGGAACATAAACAAACCATCACTAGTTGTTAGATGGGTGTTGGGGACAAACATAGACACACACACATACACACAGTCAATGGGCTTCTTTCAGTTTCCATCTAACAAATCCATTTACAAGGCTTTGATCAGATCATGACTATAGTAGAAGACACTTGCCCAAGGTGTCACACTGTGGGACAGAACCTAGAACGATGTGGTTGGGAAGCAAACTTCTTACCTCACAGCCACATTCACAATATTTTGAATTAATCATGCATTATCTTGTAGCTTTAAAATTTCAATGCTGTGACTGTTTAATTTTAGAATGACATTGTAGGGTAGGTGTAAGAGGTAGGATCTGGTTGGTTTGAACATAAAACAGGGAGGATATTTGGGCCAGATATAGCTATTTTAAATGCTAAAAGATTAGAGGTGCTCCAACACTCAACATCCAATCTGTAATTTAGACATTGTGCACCTTGGACTACATTAGCTAATGTGTCCTTCATTGATACTATTTTGTTCCAGATCATCCCTGATCCAGTAGAGCTATGATCACAGCCATGACAACCCAACCTTTTATTCAAATGCAGTATATTTTGGGCTATATTATCTAATGTACCCTTTCAACTCCCCTAAGAAAGCACAGAACTTAATGGTCAGAATATCTGCCTTCTCCCACTGGCTTGTATCAAACTTTTGTCACTGACTGGTCAATTAGTTTTATTGGATCTTGGTTTTCTTCTGTTTCAGTTGGAGAAAGTGGACAACTTTGAAGAACGGAAGAAGATTCGTGCACGACTTCGGGAAATTAGAGAAAAGCAGATGAGTAAGTATAGCTTGACAATTATATAACTGTATTTATTGATGTTGTAGTTGTTATTGTTAGTGGTGGTAGTGGTAGTAGTGGTGGTGATGGTGGAGATTGTAATGTTCTTGATGTTAGTGGTACTGCATTGTTGTTATGTTTGTGGTAGGTGTTAAGTTGTCATTGTTCTAGAAGTAGTAGTAGTTGGTGTTGTTGCTGTTATCCTAGCAGCAGCAGTAGTAGTAGTTGTAGTCATTGTCAGTTATGCCAGTATCACCACCACCACCACCACCATACTGCCTCCACTACCTCTACCACTCAATGTGGTAATAATGAAAAATTTGTTGAATTTACAAAGCCGTTTCAAATTAATAATGATTTCAGTTGCCATCTGTGTCACCATGTGGTACCTGTTTACAATTACGTGGACTGTGTACAGCAGTACTGTTAAGTCGATTGAGTAGCTAGGTAGGTGGACAGTAGAATAGATAACACAGACGGTAGATACTGTGACTACACAGAAACCAGCTGTTTGTTAATGAGATACCTAATTACCATTAAAAAGATTTGATTGTAACCAGGTAGCCAGTTATATCAACAATACAGATAAATAGATGGTTCAGTAATATAACTAGTAGCTGTAGGTAACCAATCCACTATAACCAAACAGTACAGAAATATAACTAGGTAACCAATCCACTATAACCAGCGTTGGATTAACCATTAAGCAAAATAAGCATGTGATTAGGGTTTCAAGTGAAGGAAGGCACCACAGAAATGGTAAATGGTTTACAGCACAAAAGAAATCACTTTAAACTTGCTAAAATAATACCCGAGATGTCTTCTCTCTAGTAAGTATAGAAGCAGATATGTTACATAAGATGAATTTTGAGGATCTGATCAAAGATTTTGCAATTAAAAAAAGGAGGAAAAACCCTTTCAGATATAAATAAAGTGGAAGTATGCAAAAATAAACATTATTTTCCATCTTACTGTTAGTTTTGTTTCATTTTGAAAAATAAAAATTTATTTTATGGTTTATATTTGTTTATATTTTGAATTATATATTGGGGCACTGAAATCTTTTAAGTGCTTTGGGCCTCTATAGGTTCTAAGCACTTAATATTAATTATATACATCCCACTACATACACACATACAAAGCGCAAATGTGTACACACACATACACTGTAGTGTAACCTAAATGATTAACAGCTTGGCTTCTTTACCATGGGAAGTATCCATGAAAGAGTAATTCCTCTTTTCAACTTTTAAGGGGTCCAGCTATTAATTTGTGGTGATCATGACTTGCTCAAGAAAACATTGATAAAGAGCTAAGTGACCCTCGAGTCTTGCGTAGTAATTTGCTCCTTCAAAAGTTCTATGGTATTGTTGTTATTTAAACCCAGATCTGTCCTGGACCTGTGGATCTGTTATCAAGCACAGCCTATTATTTGTTCAGAAATAGCATACCTAAGACTATATCATAATTCAATATGTACTTTCTTACAACTCTATGATACAAGGGAGATTTTGCTGTTATTTTTAGCAGGTTGAGCAACCATATAGAGATCTCCTTTCCCCTATCCTAGGAGGTCATCTAGTATATGACGTATACTTCATCAGAAGAACTGACTGGCCATTGTTCCAAAGATATATGTCAGCTGTTAGAAATAAGATGAGTCAGTAGATTCTAGTTTGCTGAAATATAGGTGAAAAAAAATATCGTTTCAAGAATTTATCAGTGTTTGAAGAATTGGTTTATTGTACCTTTTTACTCTGGATTTACTCCCATACTGCATTCTTTTCTTACCACACACACACATGTGAGGTGAGAATTCTGTTTATTTATATATATTTTTAGAACAATACTATGCTAACGAGCGAAATCTAGATTTATTCTAGTAATCGCGAAATCGGTCGATACATAGTTAAGTTTTTTAAAAGAAAGTTGGTCGTCTTCTGTTTGGTTGTTATTCCTCGCATTCGGTACTAAATGTGGTTATTTTGAGAAGTCCACTGTGTGGCATTATTATTTTTTCTGTAGTAATGCCCATTATATAAATATAAACAAATAATTATATTCTTGGGAATAGAAATTTCCCTTATGAATTTTTTTACACACTGGCTTCTTGATAAAATTCTTGTAAAAGAGTTTTATCCCCTTTTGAATTTATTAATCAAATATATATATATATATATATATATATATATATATATATATATATATATATATATGTATATATATATGTATCAAACTAATGAAGGAACATCTACATTGTAGCTAATCTTGGATAAATAATAATTATGAGATTTCTTTGATATCACAGCATATGAGTTGGTATCAAAAGATTTAAACCATATTTCCTAATTACCAACAATCCTAAATACATTCTTTTAGTTTTGGGTCTTCAATCAGAGTTTAACAAAGTCTGTAGCAAAAAAAAAAAAAAAAAAAGGTTATGTCAGCTTTGTAAAATCGTTTTTCTCTGCAGGTTTGTTTTAATTTTCTAAATCTTCCATTGCAGGAAATGAAAGATCCAAATTTGATTTTAAAATATTGATTGATATCTACAAAGTTTACAGTCTCAAAGATTTCTTGGTTACTTTAGAGAAATTTTTACCATAAATATTCTTAAGGATTCTGACAAGAGACTCTGCTAAATCTTTATTGTTTATTCCCAGTTGCTTTATCCCTTACAAGTGGTAGGTAACAGTGATTAATTGTTGGTATTAGTCGCCTATCACCCTCTATTTCTCCCTCACTCATTTTCTCTCTGTTTTTCTTTCTCCACATATATATATAGTTATATGTAAAGGTGAGATCTAAGGATCCAGGTGTAGGAAATTAGTAAGTCTCAAGCAGAAGGTATAAAAAACAACTTTCAGGAACAATAGTGGTTTATTAACGCAGAAGGTTGTAAATTTTTTATGAGTGATAGAAGCAATATTAGTTAAAAATAACACCCTGTGTATCATACTTAAAGCCGATACTTTTTTGAAAGCTTAATAAAGATTTATATTTAATGCATTCATGTACACCCAGATAAGAGAAAACCTTTGCTGTGGTAACTGTTATAGAGGAGATAGTCTCCTTGGAGACTACCATCAAACAGGAGGGTTTCAGACACTTTTTCCCACTATAGAAATACTATTAAGGATGAGCTAATGAATATATATATATATATATACTCTCTTACTTGTTTCAGTCATTTGACTGTGGCCATGCTGGAGCACTGCCTTTAGTCGAGCTAATCGACCCCAGGACTTATTCTTTGTAAGCCTAGTACTTATTCTATTGGTTTCTTTTTGCCCAACCGCTAAGTTACGGGGACGTAAACACACCAGCATCGGCTGTCAAGCGATGGTGGGGGGACAAACACAGACACACATACATATATATATACATATATACGACGGGCTTCTTTCAGTTTCCGTCTACCAAATCCACTCACAAGGCTTTGGTCGGCCCGAGGCTATAGTAGAAGACACTTGCCCAAGGTGCAACACAGTGGGACTGAACTCGGAACCATGTGGTTGGTAAGCAAGCTACTTACCACACAGCCACTCCTGCGCCTATATATATATATATATATATAAATGAGAAAGAGAATGGGAGAGAGAAAGAGGGAGGGAAGATTTGTCTAAGATTTCATCTATATCTTTTCTCACCAGTTACTAATATATTTCCAAATTAATCATACAATTATCCAAACCCTACAGCCTTTCACTCTTCATGCCCCTTATGTAATTCTCATAAAAATCTGCTTAAAAATAAAAAAAATTAAGAAAGGCTACAAATTAACCATTGTTTTTGTTTTTGCTCATTAATTCCTCTTAAAACAGAGGAATGGGAAGAGAAGCGCCGTGAGAATGAAAAACTTGCAGACAATGCTCTTAAAGAAAAGGTGAAACGGGCAGATGAGGAGAAGCAGAGGGTTCTGCAACAGTTCAAGGAAAATGCCAGCTTGACCAAAGACATGGAAGATCTACGCCTGAAGGCATCACAGTCTGGCTTGAAGGACCGGCAGCGTATGGCTGATGAGGAGAAAAAGAGGAAGCTGGAAGCTTTCGACCAGCTTGCGAAGAAGGACAATGTGACCACAACCACAACTACAGAAACAAGTGGAGGTAGGATTCCTGGCGCATGACAGACATTCCCCACTCCCCACCACCATCGCCGTCTGCACAAAAAAAAGAAAAAGAAGAAATAATAAATAAGCAAATAAATTAATAAAATAAACTATGCTGCACATTTTCTGCTATTGCTCTACACTGCCTGTTGCTGCAGATTGCTGATGTTATGATGGGCTGATCGTTTTCTGCTTCAGAGTTTGTTATGTTGATGATGATGAGGAGGGGGAAAAGGACGAGGAGGAGGTTTACAAAGGCAAAAACAAAAAAAAAAAAAAAAAGAAAACTGATAACTGCTTACTAATATCTAAACACACCTGCAGAACTATGGAAAAGAATGTGCATATGTGTGAGTGGGTGGGTGAGTGTGGGTATGTGTGTGCTTGTATGTGCATGAGTGTACGTGCATAGTATATGAGGTATTTTATGCATATATAATTCTATGTATCTAGTCATGCATATATATATATATGTACACACACATGTATACACACACACACACACACACACACATATATATATATATATATACACACACACACACACACAAACATATATATATATATATCTGCAACCGTGTACGACATGTATATATAGATGTATGTATTATATGTATATAATGCATAAAGCTATCTTCTCATAAATATTTATATAATTATAATTAGGTATATAATTACTACATACTTACACACACACACACACACACACGAATCAGCGTCTGTAATACTTTGAACGTTATATTCTACAGACATATTCAATATTAATGTAACCTTCAAGTGGAATCAACTTGGCTCAGTAATATGTGCAACAAGGCTGGACGTTTGAATTACAGGTACACTCCAGTTAAAAGGATAGCCTTCCAAGCAGCTTCCATCTTACCAGTTTCACTCATAAGGCTTGGGTTGACCCAAGGCTATGGGAAAGGACGCCTGCCTAAGGTGCCATGAAGTGGAATTGAACCTGGGACCTTGAGATTGCAAGTGAACATTCTAACTATTCAGCTACGCTGAGTTCACATATATACACGAGCAGATCTACATATGCATACATGCACATACACATGCACACATACATACACACATTCTCACTCATGCATGAATACATATACACGTGTATATATGCACATACACACACAAAAATATACACACTCACCCACACACACATCCACATATACTCACACATGAACACTTATACATAAAGACATATATGCACTTTAAACACATATATACTCTTGTGCATAAGTACACACATGTACATTGCATACATTTACAGTTATGCATACATGCATATATGTGCATGTATATAAATGTGCACACACACTCACCCACTTACACATTCCTACACACATTTATACAATATTTACTCTCATACACATCTCAAATTTAAATAGACACCATTACTTTTGAAAAATTGATTTCGTGAAACAAAATGTCAATTGACGTATTTAGATACTTAGTCTAGTATTTAGTAGACATGCCTTGTGCAGTTTTTAATTATCTAACCCATTTGTGTATCACACTCAGGAGTAGTGACTGCACAGATAACAACAGTATGTAGGGGTGTCTATTTACTTTTTGAGCTGTCAGTGTGCGTATACAAACAACACATGCATAAATGCACAGATGAATGCATACATGCAATTATTGGCCAGTAAATTGAGTAAGAAATAGAGACAGAAAGAATGAAAGAAAAGGAGAGAAAGAAAGAAAGAAAGACAAAAATCTTTACATGGCTTCACTGTTTCCTAGAACTGAGTACAACTATTGGTAATTTGCTCGTTTTTGGTTTGTACTCTTTCTGGACATTTTTGCTAATCACGGCATCATGTTAAATTGCTTCACACCTCCTGTAGCATGTAAAGAAACATGGAGAAGATAAATTGTTTTTTTTTTTTTTTCGTTGCACTGCTTCTGCCATTTCATTCAAAATGAAAACAAGATTTTACAACACACAGTTATTCTATTTCTCTCTCTTTCCACCCCACCCCCACTTTTTATACCCTTCTAGCCTCTTGCCGAGAAGAGAACTCACCAAATCCCATATTCTTTATTTCACAATCATTGGTGTATTTTCATTCATTTTTGTGGAGTGAGTGAAGGGTTACACATCCACTCACCTTTCCATTGTTAATACTTGTCAGAAGAAGAAGAAAAGGACACAATATTTGTTTGTCTCTTAGTTTATTTTGTTAAAATAGGTCAGTTTTTTTTTTGTTTTTGTTTATGATGGTAATAATAATTCTTTCTACTATTGGCATAAGGCCTGAAATTTTATGGGTAGGGGGTCAGTTGATTATATCAATCCCAGTGTTGAACTGGTACTTATTTTATCAACCCTGAAAGGATGATGGGCAAAGTTGATACCAGTAGAATTTGAACTCAGAACATAAAGCCAGAAGAAATGCCACTATGTATTTTGTCCAGCACATTAACCATTCTTCCAGCTCATTGCAATAATAATAACTATAATAATGTTCTGCAGTTCTCCCCAAAATACTTTACTTTCTATCTCATCAGGAATTAGTTCCTGATGTTGGTCTCCCTGTATTTCCTCAAAAAGTAGGGCAACAAAAGACCACTTATTTTATTATTATTTGATGAAAACTCTCGGCTTATTTTGCTAGGTATGATGGAAAGTGTCAGCTGCCCAGGGCCAGCAGACTAAAGTGACACTTGTTTACTGGTCATGCTTCAAGAATCCTGCAGAGAACTCTTGCAGTTCCAAGCAATGCTGATTTTTGTAGGTGTTCTACCTTTAACCTTTAGCACACTGGACAAAATTCTTAGAAACATTTCATCCATCTTTACATTCTGAGCTCATATTCCACCAAAGTCAACTTTGCCTTTCATCTTTTTGGGGTCTCTAAAATAAGTACCAGTCAAGTATTGAGGGTCAGTATAATCAACTTGCCCCTCCCTTCAAAAAAAAAAAACTGCTTGCTCTGCACCAAAATTTGAAACTGTTACCATCATAATTATTTACTACTATTATTACTGTTTTTATTATTGTTAATGTTATAAATACTATTAATACTTTATCTATCTAGATTTACACAAGTTTTTCATTTCAGCTTAACTTACCATTTTTTTTTTTCACTTATATAATAATTATATATATTTTTTATTTCTAATTTCAGGATTCTAACTTTCAACATTTTTGTTTCTTTTTTCACAGGAAGTAAAATCGATGTAAAATAAAATAATAATTTCAAGAATTAATGAGTAAACATCTCCACATCACTTCTCCCCGCCATCCACCCAGAAAAAAATGTGAAAGAAAATATATATCATTTATCTTTTACTTGTCTCAGTCATTGGACTGTAGCCATGCTGGAGCACTGCCTCAAAGGGTTCAGTCAAACAAATCAATCCCAGTACTTAGTCTATTGGTCTCTTTTGCCAAACTACTAAATTATAGTAACATAAGCTAATACTGGTTGTCAAATTATGTCAAACACAAACACATGTACATACACACACATACACATACGCGCACACATACATACACACTCACATGCACATATACGACAGGTTTCTTTCAGCTTCCATCTACCAAACCCATTCACAATGCTTTACTCAGCTCAGGGCCATAGTGGAAGACACCTGCCCTAGGTGTTGCACTGTGACATACATAACCTAAAGGAGAATCAGTGTTTAATTCAACTGTTGACATAGGTATAACGTGAATGGGGATCAGGGCTCAGTTCAACTATTGTCACAACATGGAGGGAAATCAGAGTTTGGTTCAATTGTTAAGTATAACATGGAAAGACTCAATTGAATTGTTGACACAAGTGCAGCATAAAAAGAAATGTACTCCATTAATCCATTAGCATTCAGATTACTCTGTCTAATAAAAGGCTTATTTATTCATATTGTTTTGAATAGATCATGCATTATCTTGTAGCTTTGAGGTTTCAGTAATGTGATTGTTTATTTTTAGAATGACATTGTTGGGTAGTTGTGAGATGCTAGATCTGACCAATTTAAACATGAAACAGGTAGAATATTTGGGTTAGATATGACTGGTTTAAATGCTAAAGAGTTAAACCAGTTTTCCACCCACACACATCGTGCAAACCCTTTGAGTGGTATACCTTATGACATGCGAGCTTACACAACTTACACATGCATGCACACACACTTGTTTGATAAGAGCATCAGCTGTTACCATGGCAATATCTACACAGTTGTCAACTTAATGAGCTTGTCTTATCTAGTTAGACTGCCATCTTTTACTATACAGATACCTGAGAAACAAAGTTGCTGGATACATTGTTTTCACTTTTTAGTTAAACTTTGGTACTGTAACCATAGCAACATCTTAATTCCAGGCTCACCAAAAGAGGGAACTGAGAAATCAGGGGATTCTACAGAAGATGAGGCCAATAAGAACAAGGATTGTTCAGAAACCAGTAAATCTGGTGAAGGTGATAAAGAGAATATTGGTAAGATTAGTTCCTGTCCCAAGTAGTTTGGTAGATGTTATGTCAGATGACCAGTTCCCTGTCTTAGTTCTCTATCTGTACTAGATTTTCCTCTATAATATTTCAATGATATCTAACCCAATAATATTTAATATAACTTCTTTTTCTCCTCTCATGTGTGTCTATATGTTAACAATCCTTCTATCCTTTTTTCATAGTGTAATTTCTATAGCATCTTAGTAATATTTTAGTGACTATATTTACCTAGTTTTGATAGTTTATTTTTATTGTTCTAGTCGTTTGTCTGTGGCATATTTAAAATCCTGTACTAGTCTTATTACATCTAATGTTTATAACCCTCTTGTAGACTATTTACCATTCTGTTTTCTTCCATCTTTTAATCACTTTTTAAATGACATCTCTATCTTTTATCCTTGTAATAAATCACAACCAAATTTTGTTATCATAAATAATACCTTCCTAGTACCAATGACTATATTTCTCTCTTTTATTGTGTTTTCACAATGATATCTTTATCATTCTGATGAAATTCTCTTTATACTTTTGGTTTGTGTATAACTCATTGACATCATCATTTGACAACTCCAGTTGGGACAAACCTCTCTAACCTCTCCCAGCAAACAAGATCCTACATTACCATACCAAGGTCCTGCCTTACTCCATCAAGGTTTCAAACCTCATATCCTGAATCTCTGGCTATGACAACTGGATCAGAAAGCTTACATCATTTCCTGCTGACTTGGCCAGGTCTTTAAAAGACAAATGAGAAAGCCAGTTTATCATTTGTCCTTTGTAATCTAATATACATATACACAGTGAAACTGTGTAAGAAGAAGTTTACTTCCTAACCACAAGGCTGTGGTTTCAGTCCCACTGCATGTCATTTTGGGCAAGTGTCTTTTACTACAGCCCCAGGCGAACCAAAGCCTTCAGTATATTAACTATAAATATACAAAACTTTATAAGCATGTATAATATGTATCTTTTATCTCTTACTAGTTTCAGTCTTTGGACTGTGGCCATGCTTGAGCACTGCCTTGAAGAGTTTAGTCAAACAAATCAATACCAGTACTTGTGGAGTGGGGACAAACACAACACAAAGTTACATACACATGCTGGGCTTCCACATAGTTTCTGTCTAACAAATTCACTCACAAGGCATTAGTTAACCTGGGGCTATAATAGAAGTCATTTACTCAAGATGCCACGCCATGGAACTGAACCCAAAACCACATGATAGCAAGGCAATCTTCTTAATCTTGCAGCCATATCTGCACTTATATACATAATAATCAATATCAAACTAGAAACATGATTTTGTTTAGTTAGATTTTGATACTGTATTTATGGAACCATCATAATTTCAGACCCACAACAAGAGGTAACTGAGAAATCAGGGGATTCTACAGAAGACGACATTAATAAAAACAAGAATTGTTCAGAAACCAGTAAAACTGGTGAAAATGATAAAGAGAATAGTGGTAAGGTTAGATTTTGCCCTCTATTAGTTTGCTAGATGTTTTGTCAGATTGTCAGTTCCTATTTTAGTTTTCTGTCCAGTATAGATCTTCACCCTCTATTTCATTGTTATGTAATTACACTCTCCACTTTATAATAATTTAGTATCTTTGTGTGTTTAGTATAGTGTTGATATTTTTTATTATTATGATGATTTGACTTTGGCATCTTTATCGTCACTGGGTTGCTATCTTTTAACAAAACCATCAATAAACTTTCTTTTGAAGTACAGGTATACATCATCTTATTTCAATAATTGATTCCAAGATATGCAACTCAACTTGGAAAAATGACATAACATGAACAATCATTAAAAAAAAATCTATTGCCAGTGCCACATAAAAAGCACCTGTGTTGGTGCCACATACAAAGCTTCTGTGCTGGTGCCACGTACAAAGCATCCAGTACACTCTGAAAAGTGGTTGGCATTAGGAAGGGCATAGAAACCATGCAAAAACAGACAACTGGAGCCTGGTGCTGCTCTCCGGCTTGCCAGCTCCCGTCAAACCATCCAACCCATGCCAGCCTAGAAAACACATGTTAAATGTTCATGATGATGACAAACTATTCTAATAAAGGGTTTGTACATATTTTAACATGTACTTTCCTTGCTATTCCACTTCAGTATTGGTTTTTAGATGCTTTCTTTTATTTTTATGCTTTTAAATATTGTTGACATTAAAGGCTGCTCATGTGACTCAAACCGTCATTTCCTGTAAACATGACAGGTTTTTCAAACATTGGGCCAAAGCAGTTCTTTGAGGTTTTCTATACATTTTAGAAAGTTTAGTCTTACCAGCAAAAGCTGTATGTTGTTGAAATCTTTAAGAATTTATAAACTTTTGAGAGAATGTGAAATAATTGTTTTTTTGGAAATAGTGCATCTCAAAGCACACAGAAAGTTATAAATAATAGCATGTAAATATTGAGTTGAAAATCCTTCTTGGATAGAAAAAGTCAAAGGCTGCCTGTGAGATTTGAACCTACATCTCCTGTAGATCTACTGTGGCTTTAAGTCCCACATGTAGCCTTTAACTTTTTCTGTCCTAAAGAATTTTTATGCTGTAATTTATAACTTTATTTGTGCTTCAAGTTCTACTTTTAAATATGTTTACTGAGACTAATGTAAAGTCAGATAAATCTAGAGAAGTTAAGGTTTATTTCTTAAGAAGAAATGATATAAAGTTGAAAAAGACATGATGAAGTATGCCTGTTTTTACTCTGATACTTTCTACCATCATTTAGACTCTACTCTCTTGAAGTGGTGTCTATATTTTTACCCTTGTAATTTTGATAAATTTCAATAAACCTTTGTAAGCCCCAAGTAGTACCTTCCTAGTAACTAGTGTCTATATTTCTTTCCTTCTTGAGTTTTCACAATAGCATTTACATAATCCTTTAGTAACTAATCTTTCATTAAACATTCTACAGTATATTTTTACTGTATATTTTACAGTAAAACTTTTACATTATCACCATCTTCTGGCTTTTATTATTATTTGTTTCAGTCTTTGGTCATGATGGGGCACCACCTTGAATGTTTTAGTCAAGTGAATTGACCCAAGTGCTTATTTTTAAGCCTGATACTTATTCGATCAGTCTCTGTTTTACTGAATTGCTAAGTCAGAAGGACATAAAGAAACCAACACTTGTTGTCAAGCAGTAGTGGTGGTGGTGGTGGGGGGGATTCTCTCAGTTTACATCTATCAAATCCACTCACAAGGCTTTGGCTGACCCGGGGCTGTAATAGAAAAAATTTGCTCAAGGTGCCATGCAGTGGGATTGGACCCAACACCACATGGTTAGGAAACAAGCTTCTTTCTACACATTGACACCTGCACCAAAGAAAAAAAAACGACAGCTTGTACCACGTTTACACTTTCTATCATCTTTTAGTTTCTCTGCCCTTCTTAAATGGTATTTATATTTTTATCATTATAATGCAGTTTTTCACCATCCTTATTACCCTAAATAGTACCTTCCTATAGCTAAGTGCCTATACTTCTCTCCTTCTTGTGTTTTTGCAGTGGCATCTCTAACATTCTATTGAATCTGTCTCATTTTTTTGTTTGTACATGACTCATTGTAACTTAATGTATGTCTTCATTTATAGACCACTTTGCTGTATATGCGCCCTGACAGCAATATCATCATAAACAGTCTCTCAAGACTGGTTAGAAGCTCTACTGTTTTTATGGAATTATCTACACATGTGAGGAAAGGCAAAAGCTTGGGGAGTCAACCCCAATAACAAATTGAGAAGTAGAATCTCTCAGGTAGTTCAGTGCCCTCTTTGACACACCTCCAGGAACACCTGAATAGTTCTCCAGCCCTATAAGGCAGTTCACCTTGGAGAAAGCCACTCAAATTTAAGACCTACAGCTTGCTGGTTATTGCAGTTGTCTTAGCCCACTGAGCGACTGTGATCAGACCTCAAAATCTAAAGAGTAGGATCAGATTGCATGGCTTGATTCAGATTTTAAAACTACAAGAAGAAAAGCCCTGCAGTGTCAGTAATCAGTTTACATAAGCTCTTGAGGGTATGTTGCTCTTCATGATCTTTGCACACAAAGAAAATGCTATCATCTACACACTTGTCAGTAGATTTATCTAGTCTAAAATGGTTAGACAACAAGCTGTTTAGAAATATCTACACAGTAGTCAGTGTAGTTAACAGGTCTGATCTAGTTAGACCACCAGCTGTTGCCATAGAAATATCTACACAATATTCAATCTTGCTAGGTACACCATTTTGTTCAGTTAGACTTTGATTCTGTAACCATAGCCAACATCTAAATTCCAGACTCACCAAAAGAGGGAACTGAGAAATCAGGGGATTCTATAGAAGACGATGTCAATAAGAACAAGGATTGTTCAGAAACCAGTAAATCTGGTGAAAGTGATAAAGAGAAAATTGGTAAGATTGGAACCTAGAACCTGCTCGCATTAGTTTTGTAGGTGTTGTTGTCAGATTGTCAGTTCCCTATCATAGTTGCCTGTTTATACTAGATTTCCCTTTATAATGTTTTAATATGTTACACAATAATACTTCTGAAACATTTCTTTTTCACCCAACAGTATCTATATTTCAACAATTTCCACATTTCTTTGATTATAGCATATTTTCTATTGCATCTTGGTATTTCCTTGTATGTTTTCATATTTTTTCTTATTCTATTTACTTGACTGTGACATCTTTATCACTTCTCTGTAGCTGTCTTTTTACTTGACAACCCTCACTATACTAAAGCATTTTCGGCAATCATTTAAATTTAGTCTCTACTCTTTTGAATTGATATCTATATTTTTATTATTGAAATGAATTTCAGTAAACTCTTGTCCACCCCAAATAGTACCTTCCTCGTAATTATTGTTTATATTTCTCTCCTTGTGTTTTCACTCTGACATCTACATCATTCCTTAGTAAAAAAAAACAAAACCTTTTAAAAAATGTTCTGCAGTGTATTTTTCCTGGATGATTTTCTACCATCTTTTAGTGACTCTAGCCTTTTTTTTTTACTTATGTCTATCTTTTTATCTTTATAGTGCAGTTCTTCCCCATCCTTGTTACCATATATAGTATATTCCTTATAGCTGAGTGCCTATACTCCTCTCTTTGTGTTTTTGCTGTGGTATCATTAACATTGTATTGAATCTCTCTCTTTTATGATTTATATGTACAATTCATTGTAACCTTATGTATTTTTTTTACTTATACGAGACCTTATCTATATATGTGTGTGTGTGTATATATATATATATATACACACACGCATACATATTTATTTATACCTGTATGAATATCATTCACCTCAAATGATTAGCTATATGATCAACTTGCCAAAGAAGTACATATACAGTAGTCCAACCTGAACAAGCTTGAAGACCAAAATATAAACTGATGGCAATAAGAATGAGAGCAACATCGGTGGCAACAGTATAGTAAACTGTTCTGATCTTGTTAGATTGCAACAGATATATCTACACAACATTCACATTTAATAGGCACATCATAATGTTTAGTTAGATTTTACTAATGTAACTGTAGCAACATCTTAATTCCAGACTCACCACTAGAAGTAACTGAAAAATCAGGGAATCCTACTGAAGACGACGTAAATAAGGACAAAAATTGTTCAGAAAACAATAAAACTGGTGAAGGTGATAAAGAGAATATTGGTAAGCTTGGAACCTAGAATCTGCCCCTTTTAGTTTTGTAGATGTATCAGATCACTAGTTCCCCTATCTTAGATGTTTATCTATTATAGATCTTCACTCTTTCTTTCATTCTAATAACCTCTTTAGGTATTCTAGTGTCTCTCTAGTGTTTGTATTTTTTATAATGTTAGTTTCTTGTTTATGGCATCTTTATCATCCTTTGGTTATAGAATAAATGTAAACAGTTTATAGTTTATATTTACTATAACTTTTACTAGTATCCATTAGTCCCTTCCTTTTGAATTGATGTCTATAATTTGATCCTTTGAATGAATTCCACAAAATTCTTTGCTACTTTAAATAGTACCAATTGTACCTTCCTTGTAGCTACCAACAATATTTCTATTCTGCTTGTGTTGTTATAATGGCATTTATATTAATCAATTTAATTCTTCTTTTGTCTGTTTTGGGGATAGCTCTTTTTGACGCATACAGTAAATTGCAAAGAGCCATCTTCATTTGCATACATCATAGGATATCTTCATCTCAGCATATTCTTCCTTGTTATCATTTTTTTCACCTTCCATAGACAGGTTGAAGGATTAGCTTTTGCTCTAGGAAAATCTATGCAGTAGATAGCATAATAAACCGGTTTAACTTGATTAGACCATCAACTGTTTTCATTGAGGCATCTGCTCAATATCAACTGCTACTAGGTACATTATTTTCTTAGACTTATTAACTGTAATCATGAAAACTGTCTTAATTCCAGACTCACCAAAAGAAGGAATGGATAAATCAGGGAATTTTACAGAAGATGGTGGCAATAAGAACAAAAATTGTTCAGAAAATAGTAAAACTGAAGGTAATAAAGAGAATATTGGTAAAATTAGTTCCTGTCCCAAGTAGTTTGGTAGAGCTTATGTTAGCCCACTTTCTGTCTTAGCTGTCTATCTTTAAGAAATCTTCCTATCTAATATTTCAATTATATATAACAATAATCTTTATTGAAACATAAACACTCAATAGTGTCTACATTTTAACAACCTCTACATTTCTTTGATAGTAGTGTATTTTCTAGAGAACCATAGTAACATTTTAGAATCTGCATGAATACAACATAGTGTTGATATCTTTGATCAGTTAAACAATTTAATTGTGGCATCTTCGTCATTAAGAAGCTGTCTTTTAATAAAATAGACAGCTGCCAAGGTAGATTCATATATTCCATCAACTCTAACCCTCTGGTCTTTAATCCCTTTCATTCCAACCCACCTGAAAGCAGCTCTGTTTCTTTGATACAAACTTCATATTTTAAAGTGATCTGAAACAAACTTTCCATCAAAATTTCATATTAATTTATGTTCCAAACAGCAGCTTAATTAATAATAACCAGGTTATTTTATTAAATTCTTCATTGTTTTCAAAATTAATTGAAATGAAGACAGTTTTATTTCAATAGAAATATGGTAACAAAAGGTTAGTAACAGATGTTTAATGAAAAACACCAACATTCTCATTACTCTAAATGATGCATTCCTTATAATTGTCAATATTTCTCTCTTTATTGTGTTTTGACAATGACATAATATTAACTGAGATCTTTGTTACCATTTGTTTGTACATGATATTTTTCTAACATAAGTATCTTCGCTTATATACCTCACCGTTGTACATACACACAGATATATATATATATATATATATATATATATATATATATATATATATATATATTTATATACGCACACATATATGTATATGTATGTACATATATATATGTACATGTGTGTATGTCATCAGTATCCAAAGACTGGTTATACTACAACCTGTTACCATGGAAATATCTACACAGTAGTCATTGTAGTTAACAGGTCTAATCTAGTTAAACCACAAACTGTTGCCATAAAAATTTCTACACAATATTCAGTCTTGCTAGGTACACCATTTTGTTTAGTTAGACTGTGCTTCTGTAACCATAGCAACATCTTAATTCCAGACTCACCAAAAGAGGGAACTGAAAAATCAGGGGATTTTACAGACGATGTCAATAAGAACAAGGATTCAGAAACCAGTAAATCTGGTGAAGGTGATAAAGAGAATATTGGTAAGATTAGTTCCTGTCCCAAGTAGTTTGGTAGATGTTATGTCAGATGACCAGTTTCCTATCTTAGTTCTCTATCTATACTAGATCATCCTATGTAATATTTCAATGATAACTAACACAATTATATTTGTAGAAACCTCTTTTGCCCCTTCTCATTAGTGTCTATATTTTAACATCAGTTTCTATATTTCTCTTATTATAGTATATTTTCTATAGCATCTTTATAATCTCTTACTCTTGTGTTAATCTAACATATTGTCACTATTTCTTATCATTCTGGTAACTTGACTGTGGCCTCTTTATCATTTCATAGTAATAAGTCTCTTTTAACTAACATTCGACAGTGTTTATTTACTATAACATATTCTCTCCTCATTTACTCTCTACCGTTTCAACTGATGTCTACAGAATAATTCTAACATTCCTGTGACTCTAAATAGTAACTTTTTTTGTAGCCTGTGTCTCTAGTTTTTTTTCTTTGTTTTTACAATGACAACTTTATTACACTGTTGAAACACTTTTTCTCTTTTAGTGTTTATTTGTGGAGGATTCTTTCGTAACTTAATGGACGTTTTCATTTATACTTCAGTGAAGATTATTGCCTAGCTAACCTCTTTTGATGTGGAGCAGCCATACACATACATACATATATATATATATATATATATATATATATATATATATATATATATATATATATATATATATATATGTATATAAACGTATATATACACATGCATCTATATACATAAACATATATACAGACACATATATATATGTATATTATGTATGTACATTTATATATATACATATGTATATATATGTGTGTGTGTGTTATATATACATTCATATATATATATATATATATATATATACACACACACTCATATAGATATTTATGTGTGTGTGTGTGTGAGAGAGAGAGAGAGAGAGAGAGAGAGAGAGAGTGTAGTTGCTTCACCTGCTAGAAATAACAAGCCAAAGAACCTAACAAGACCCTTTTGTTGGCTCCCTACCACCATTAACTGACATTGTTGTTGTATTGCCCAACATCAGCCCTAACCAAAAAGCCTACAAAATTCAAAGTTATTCTAGCCATGATCATCTCATCTTTTATAGACCAAAGACTATTACATTATCCAATGGTACCCAACCATTTTTTAAAATTTCTTATTTAAATGTGAGTAGACATGTGGTTCCCCTACAGGAATCTTCTCTGTCACACCACTTTTATATTTTAACCCTCATCTGCTAACATAAAGCCCCTCCCATTAGGTTTTATAGGCTTGCAAGCTGTATGGTGACCTCACTAGTGCTGGTGGCATGAGAAAAGCCCTCAGAAGTCTATGCAAAGTGGTTGGCATTAAGAAAGGCATCCAGCCACACAAACTATGCCAAAGCTGACACAAGAGCATGATGTAATCCATGGACCCTGCAGTTCCTTGTCAAACTGTCCAACTCATGCCAGCATAGAACATGGACATTAAACAATAATGGTGTTGATGATGACAGAGGATGTAGGCCTAGAGAAATGGGGGGGGGGGCTATTTCTAGCAATGTCGACCAACCACATATATGAAGCACCTTGCATTGGCTCACTTCTTCCCTCACTGACATTCAGCATTAAAAAGCCAATATATACAAAAGCAAAGAATTCACACGCTAAAACCACTGCCACCAGTTGCTGAAACTTGATTCCTCAGAGTTGGTCTGCAAACAGAATATAGAACTATACCATGATAAAGGAAATATGTTTCTTTAGAACTTATTCTAGTTACTGTTGCATTGCAAAACAGTGAAGAAGGTTTTAGCTGAAGCTTCTGATTACATTTGTCTGTGACTACAAACAGTAAATTAGAGTTGGCATTATATGGCTTACTGGAATTATCAACATACACCCATCTTGAATTTAGTATCAGCAAGAAATTCAATACACACATACGTGCACGCACAAACACATACTTACATACATACTGTGTATAGTGTGGTTACTTAAGATATGTGGTACACATATATACTAATATATACATATATACAAATGTATCTGCTTACCTGGATGCCACTTATAGCCACTCTTTACCTCATAGAATTGGTCCCTCGTAAAGACATTGGAGTCTAAGTTTGAATCATTTGAGTGCTACTAAGTGTTTTCTATACTGAGAATCTCTGTATCTCATCTGTTGACTATATATACTAATATACACATACACACACATGCACAAACATATGAATTGGTGAATTCTTGTGTTTAAAAGTGAAGAAGAAAGAAAAAGTGCTCAAAGAAATTACATTTAATCAGAATTTGGGATTTATTGAATCCTTAGCCTGAGTTTTCAGGATACCAATAATTCTAACAGTAAGCATTAATAAATATATGAATATATACCTTTCTATCTCTCTCTGTCTATCTATCTTGACCAGACTATCAGACATTGTTACACACCCCTGGCCACATTGTACCTCCTCACATTGTTGCAGCTATTGAATTTCCCCTGGATAGAATGCCAGATCTGTTGCCAAGGTCACCCATTTACTGCTGAGTGGACTGGAGTAATGTGAAATGAAGTGTTTTGCTCAAAAACAAAATGTATGGCTGGTCTGGGAATTGAAACTATGAATTTGCAATCATGAGTGCAATACCCTAACCACTAGGCCAGCCAGCTTTACTTTATATAAGACACCTATTTCTACCTCTCTGTCACACTCTAAATTTTCATCACCTTGTCACCTCCTCCAAAGCCCCCTCCACTCACAAAAGATCTTTTATATATATATATATATATATATATATATATATATATATAAAAACATGTATCTGTGTGTGTATGTGTATGTATACATATAATTAGTAGCTTTTCATATATATATATATGTATGCATGTATGTATGTATAATAAGGATGGATAAACACAGTTCAGTTCAATTTATGGTTTGGAAGGAAATATCCATCAAACTATATTGGCATTACATCATAATAAAAAGATAATCTATCCCTGCATCTGGTACATAACTGTCAATTATCAAAATCAATTGTGCCAATATTTGAAAATAGGACAACCTGAATCGTCATACATTGATTAATAAATTTTATTGGTCAATTACTTTTTCCTTTGAGTGTTCTAGACTAGCCTACTGTATGCTGACAAGCTATTGACACAATCTATATAATCCATATAAACTGATATATATATATATGTGTGTGTGCAAACACATATGCACATGCATGCACACACACACATGCAGCAATAAGTAAACTTAACACTGCTACAGTAGGTTGATAGATTCAAGTTTACCTGTTGAGTAGCTCAAAATATAACACTATAATACTTACTGTAACATCCCCTTACCACTCATTAACATCAGTCTTTTAACTAATTACTATATTTATTATCCTCTAGTGTCTTTACAGTGATATCTTCATCATATTTTTCTCTCTATATATTCCTCCTTTATCCCACTTTACTATTATATGTTAGAATCTCTATATGTGCTTATATTTTTCACATTCACCTTATTAATTGCAGCATTTTCATTACTCCTTGTACT
Source organism: Octopus bimaculoides (assembly GCF_046866305.1). Lineage (NCBI taxonomy): Eukaryota > Metazoa > Mollusca > Cephalopoda > Octopoda > Octopodidae > Octopus > Octopus bimaculoides. Next base: position 8,533,596 of record NC_142953.1, read on the forward strand.
TGCTTTTAAGTAGATGCAAAAATGTCAAGGTGGATACACTATTGGGCCACCCACTCGAGTTTTGAGGTCAAGTTCACTGCAACATAGTTCCTTGTATTTTGAGCAAACCCCATAATTCTAGATTCTTCACTTTATATATCAGTGTGTAAGGAGAAACAAATTCTTCGGTGAATACTTTCGAAGACAGATTGACACCTTGTCCAAAGGTAGCTCTTTCCTTCATTCCTTAAATATTTAAAAGCTGAATTATGACATCAGTTCCTAAAAGGTGTCTTTTGTTAAAAAATTCTATGATTGAGCAGAAAATTCTTTGATTCACAGAGAAAAATATTTGCAATGTTCTGTGAAAGAATACTTGGTTTTTGATGATTTTGTGGTGGAAAATTGGTGGAGGGTGGGGAGCAAGAATTTCATTATGGCAAATGATATGTTCTCAGATGCTCTTCACCAAAATTCCACCACTTATCTCATTTTGATATTTGATGTTACAAAAATTCCAGATGAATGCAATGAGTCTAAGACAGAATCAAAAGAGAATCAAGAAGAGAAGACAGGTAATACTTTCAATTGGGTGCTGTGATATCAAGTTTGGTAGATAATTTTAGAAAACTACTTTTTGTTTTATAGGAATGAATGGTGGTATTGGAGGTGGAGATAGGTAGCAAATTACCTAGGCAACATTATGCTTGAAAAACATAGTTAAGTAGAAGGCTAATATACTTAATGCAGTGAGCCATAAAATGCTTGGTTTATTAAAATTACACTTGTGGATAATTGTCATTGATCCAGGATCTGGCAAATAGTGGTGAGACTATTTGTTGCTGATGAAGTCTAAAAAGATCAGAACATATTCAGAGTTATACTACTTACCAAAGATCTGACTCACTCCCTCCACTTTATGTCTACATAAAAAATTTTAATCAATTCAAATTTTGAAGTTACCTCCCTTAGAAAGGATTAATCATTAAAGCTAACAATTTAATTTATTTCTCTTCACTACTATTTTTTTTTTTTGATTTTTAATTAAGCAAAAACTTTTGTGGCTTGTTGCATTAAGCATATTATCACTCCTCCCACATATATTTTTTAATATTTTTAAAATTTAATTTTTTGTTTAGTGGTACCATTTCATATATCTTTTAAAAAGTGTATTCTTTCTTTAATAGTAATGTTTGAGAGATCCTTCTAGAAAGATCTTATTTTGTTTTTCCTATTTTTAGTTATGTTTCTTCTTTTTTAGTAATTTAGTTTCGATTTTCTTTTTTGTTAATTTTGATATTTCATTATATTTACTCTGCATTGCATGTCTTTTTTTTTTCCATTAGCCCAATTGATATGACTAAATGTAGACTGATTTCAAATCATAGTGTACAAAGAATTCATTTGGAAATTATAGACAATAGTATCTTTGACAAAAACCAGGTTGTTGTTTTCTCCATCTAATACAGGTGTTATGAACTTTCTCCATCTGATATAGGTGTTATGAAATTAATGCATCCAAGTAAAATTGTGGAGATGGTAGATGTTGGTATGTCATCACAAAGACTGTTGTACATAAATGCTGAGACACCACCTAGAAGGGTTTAGTCAAATGAATCAACTCCATTGCTTATTTTTAAGTCTAGCATTTATTCTATTGGTCTCTTTTGCAGAACTGCTAACTAATAAGGACATAAACAAACCAACAATGGTTGTCAAGAAGCGGTGGGGAACAAACACAAAGACACACACACACATCTTTTAGTTTCTGTTTACCAGATTCACTCACAAGGCTTTGGTCAAACCAAGGCTGTAATAGAAGACACATACCCAAGTTTCCACACTGTGGGACTGAACTCAGGACCATGTGGTTGGGAAACAAGCTTCTTACCCACACAGCCATATCTGCACTTATCTTTATCCTTTATTTTTTTTACTTGTTTCAGTCATTAGACTGCAGACATGCCGGGGCACTGATTTGAAGAACTTCTTAGTTACATGTATCAAACTAAGTACTTATTTTTTTAAAGCCTGTTCTTCCAGTCTCTGTTGCCAAACCACTAAGCTATGGGGACACAAACAAACCAACACTGGTTGTCAAGCAGTGCAGGTGGGTGCGTGGAAAAATACAGACACGCACATATATACATACGGCAGGCTTCTTTCAGTTTCTTTCTACCAAATCCACTCACACGGCTTTCTTTGGCTAAGGCAACAGTAAGAGATACTTGCCCAAGGTGACACACAGTAAGACTGAACCTAGGGTCATGTCATTGAGAAACAAGCTACTTTTCCACATAGCCACGCCTGGCACCTATAATGGTAATTATTTCTTTGATCCCACTGAAGGATAAAAGGGCAAGGTTGATTTGAGTGGGATTTGAACTGCAAAGAAATGTAATTAAAATATTGCTAAGCAATTTAGTTCACCCTTCCATTCTTTCATGGCATAGCACGCTACCATTTCTGCCACACCTACTGCATAAATAAACAGAAGTTGCAAGTAGTAGTAGCAGTGGTAGTAGTAGTAGTTAGTAAGTAATGGGTTGTGATCTTTAAAAGGTCACTGACAAACAGGGTTATTGTTACTAGGTGTCATCTTATTGTTGGTGTTTTGAAAGAGTCTTGTTTACCATACCAAAAAGTCATTCTGGAAATAAACACACACACAATCAGTGTGATGTGTGTGTGTCTATACAGTATATACACACACACACACTCATGTTTTAAGTTCTATTTTTGCCTGTTTGCATCACCAAATGTATATACATATAATATATGTGTGCGTGCGTATTTACAGATGTACCTCAACTTACAACAATGTAGTGTGAAAATAAATCTTTAAAAAACTTTATTAGCTTGTATCTGTTTTAATAAATGGTTTTTACATATTTTCACATATATTTTATTTGATTTTCCATTCAGTATTAGTTTTTAGGTGTTTTTTCTAGTTTGTCTGCTTTTAAATATCTTTGCTGAGACCAACATGAAGTTGGATAAATTGACTGAAGTTTAGAGGGGTTTTTTGTTTTTTTAAATTTCTTAAAAGAAAGAATATAAAGTTGAAGATGCATAACTTGAAATGATTTAAGTTGATGTATACTTGTGTGTATGTGTGTATATGTGTGTGTGTGTATGTATGTATGTGTGTGTGTGTATATATATATATATATATATATATATATATATATATATATAGGTGTGTATTTGTTCATATGTGGATGCATATATATATAATATACATATATATGCAAGTGTATGTATTCGTGTACGTGTATATATGTGTGCGTGTGTAGGTGTATACGTTTGTGTGCTAGAATTTTAAAATGTCACAAGAGCCTGCTTAAAATGTTACTGAGTCTGGGGTAATGATCTCTTTCTTTATCACTCTCTGTGTATGTGTTTGTGTGAATAGGACTTTATTTAACTTGACATCTGAATGTTTTACAGAAAAAAGTGGAGGTAGGGTTCGGTACAGGCATGTTGATAGGTCATAAAGTCCTCTTCAGAATTCCAAAATCACAGTTTCAAATCCTCTGCATGATATCTTGGGAAAGCACTTTCTACTATATACTTGAATTGAGCCAAGCTTTGTGAATGGAACTAGTTTGAGCTTTCTTTATGGTGAATACTCATATGGTAGGGATTCACATATGTAATATGGTGAGTTAAATAATCTTGATGAACTGAGATTAGCCTTGCAATAAGATAACAAAAACTCCCTTTAGATATGATATTGCCCGCTAATCTTCATAAGCAGTAGTCTCCAACATCTGAACATATGCATGATTTAGTAAAGACCATAGTTGACTTTATTCCAGGCAAACGCTACAATGCAGAGAGAAAACAATAACTGTCTCAATTAACATTTGATTGGTACCTTTTTTATATTAGCTTTTTGTTGTCATTGTTTTAACCAATTTTTTTTTTAATTTTGTTTAATTTCAGTTTGAAAATTGTAATTACTGAAACTATGGTCGGTTTAATGAATCAAAATTAAAAATAACATCACACAAAAAATAAACAAATATATTTTATGGTATATCATGTTGAAAGCACCAGTTCTCATTCGGTCACCTAAGTTAAGCAATGTCGTGACTTGTTAGTACTTAGATAGGTGACCACTTGGGAAACCTAGGTGCTGTAACCATTTCACATTTTTTAGGTGCAGGTGTGGTCAGAAGTTTGCTTTTCAACCACATGGTTCCAGTTCTGCTATGTGGCACTTTGGGCTGACCAACGCCTTTCATGTGGATTTGGTTAACAAAAACTGATAAAAACCTGTGATATGTATCTGTGTGTGTTTTCGTGTTTGTGTTCATCCTTGTAACATAGCAGTTCAGCAACACAGACTGATAGAGTAAGTAACAGGTTCGATAAATAATTACATATATAATGGGCTTCATTCAGTTTCTGTCTGCCAAATCTACTTGCAAGGCTTTGGTTGGCCCAAGGCTATAGGAGAAGATACTTTCCAAAGTTGCCATGGAGTGGGACTGAACCTGGACTATGTAGTTGAGAAGCACACTTCTTACCACATAGTCATACCTGCACCTAAGTTAAAGCTATTTTTTTTTTAATTTCATATAGTGACAGAATATCACTAATTTCATATCAATTTTTCAGAGTATCTTTAACCTGCTTTCAGTCAAAGTAAGTCACTAGCAGAATCACCCACCTTGTTCAAATCTGCTGAGCTGCAGCACACTGGTCTCTGATGATGTGTCTATAGTAATATGTTAAATGTATTAATTTTCATGATTTCTGTTGTATGATTGCAGATACACAGACTGTGGTCACCAAAGATGATAGTGGTGGTATGAAAGGTAGGTATCCTCTCTCTTCATATATCATCCAGTGTTTTAAATCTGGGTTTTGTCCCCATTAATGGGGGTAGCTGGATCTACCTCAATGTCATAGCAACTGAGGCAGGCAGCTCAACCTATGGGCTGGCTGGTGCCCATTCTCCCTTGCTATCATGAGGCTTTTTTGGAGCTGGATTTTCTATGGGGAGCATGCCCTTGCTTACCCCCAACCTCAGTTTCTAGACATAAGTGATCCTGAGACCAAGGCCTCTACCATGATTTTTAAGAAATGTGGTGGAAAACTAGCTCAGGAAGGCATGGACACTACTCCCTGAGACCCCTTTCGGAGCCCCCTACCTATATATATATATATATATATATATATATATATATATGCATGCATGGAAGATGGATGTTAAATGATGATAATAATGATAACGTCACCATCACTTGTGATCACTCCAGACACCATGATGTTGACTGGATTGACTTTTATCACTCTCGGTACATGTACTTAGATTGCACTGTCCTCAGATTGACACCCAAACACTCTGAAATGTTCATATTGGAGCTTTTGGCATGAACGCCAAGCAGTACAGCATGTCATTTTCAAATTTTTGGCAGAGTGAATTGCAGCATGGTGCTGTTTTTCTCACAGATGGTACCCAACTGACCCTACTATACTGTATAGTCGATAAAATCAAAAATAAACAATGTGCATGCAATAAATTAAAAATATAAAATGGCAAAAATTTGCCCATCACACCCTGTATATATATATATATATATATATATATATATATATATATATATATATATATATATATATATATATATATAAATAATAATAATAATATTTGTCTCTTATCAAGAAACAAAACAGTTTATATAGGACTGCAAAAGAAGTGCTCAAATATAAATATCTGTGTGTGTGTGTGTGTGTGTGTGTATTTTTCTTATCCATTTCCATTTACTTACTTTCTCTGATAATCTTTTGTGAAATCTGTTTGCAGAATGTACTGAAACAAAAACTGTATCAGCTGATGGAACTACAACTACAGTGACCAAAATGACCAAAATTGTATCAGGTATCACTCTGATGTACCCTGTCTCTTTCACAACATCCACTTTTATTCCTACCTAACCTAATCCTGCTCCTTAGCCATTACACAAATGTAGCTCTGTGGTTAACCATATGGTTTGCAGGTTCAATCCCATTGCCCTGCTTGGAACCTTTGAGCAAGTGTCTTCTCCCATAGATTTGGGTCAACCAAAGTCATGTGAGAGGAATTTGGTTGAAAGAAACAATATGGAAGTCTGTCACTGAATGCCAATTCCTGTTCTCTGATGGCAAATTTATTCAGTCACCCAGTTTACTACATTTAGCACAGTCCACTCTGTTCTTAGCATTTGAGCTGGGACTCTGATCTAAGGATAACTACTTTTCTTCCTTCCACCAACCTTGAAGGCCTCTCCAGAAGAAATCACAAGCACTGACCTTTTCCTTTGACTAAACTATTAAAAAACACATAGAAATAACTTTTTAATCTTTTAGACTCTTTTTTTTTTTTTGCATTTTATTCACTCCTTTTTCTTCTTTCCTTATGAAATTCATGGAAATATTTCGAAGCCACTGATGGTGACTCCTCTACACAATTACCCAATCTGTTAGATATATCGATTAACTGAGAAGATTCTTTTAAGAAGTTTCCTACTATTAATAAACCCAAGTGTGTTTTAGTTCTTTGTCCTCCCATTTAATCATTTTCTTTTTACCTTCTCAGCTTCATGACAAATATTTAAAGCAGTCTGTTTGGTTAAAAACTGCGATAAAACTTCAGATTTTTTTTCTTTTAAACTATTTTTTTGATTTTTTTTTTATCTTCATTGCAAAATTATGTTTCAGGCAATCCCTCAATGAGTTCTACAATAATTGCTGGTGGTGCTGGATCACAAACCACAACAACTGAAGTAAAGACTGCTGCAGGTAGGCACATGGCCAACTGACCATCTACTAGCAAATTTGATCTCCTTCTCAGTATTGTCAAAACCTGATCCTCAGTCTTCCTTTTTAATCTCAATCTTCCTTTTTGGATTTTTGACATGTTCTAATGCTGACATCTCATTTTGATCTTTGATTTTATAGTTTAATCCTAGAACCATATTTGAACTTTGACCTATATTTCTTAGACTTTGATCTCCAAACCTGTTTTGAACTTTGACCTTTATTTTTCAAACCTAATTTTTCTCTTTTTTTTTTTTTTACCTACCTTATAGTATATCTTCTTTTTGTTTTCATCTGGTTTTCAATCCATCCTCTTGATTTTGATCTGTGATTATACCTTTTAATTTTGATACCTGATTGTTTTGATCCTTGATTACCTGTTTTGATCCTTAATTTTTTTTTTATTTTTGATTTCTTCTTTTTATCCTTGATTTTAATGATTCCTTTAGATTTAGGTCTTTGACTACTGTTAATCTTGATGTAATTTTCCTGCTTTAATTTTAATCCATTGACCATTCTGATTATCATTTATGTAAGATTCATCATTTGATTTTAATTAATGATATCTTTAATTTTGATGTTTGAATTCTGATTTTTTTAAAACTTCCACTTCTGTTTTCTTAACTTTGAATTCTTCATATTATTTACTTATTATTCATTCATTTGTGACCTTCCATCCTTTCTCATTTACATATATTGATTCCTATTCAAAGTGATCCTTAGACCAATTCTAATTTCTCTTCACAACAATTTCCGTATTTAGAGATTTAATAACTTTTCAGTTTTGATACTTGACAGTTTCCCATTTTTTTTTCATTTCAATCTCCCTCTTGATCTCCATAAGTGATTTAATTGTGAACCTCTTTTGAACTAGGACCATTTCTAAGAAAAAATCTGATTTTTATACCTGACCTGTATTAATACAGATATCCTTTAACATTCATCCTTTTCCTGTTCCCCTGTGACCTATGCTAATTGCTTTCAAGGAATATTTTGATAGTTAGATCTCTATTAATTAAGGATATTTTTTCAAATGTTCAGCTCCTGTTTTAATGTTCTACACCCCTTAAAAGGGAACATTTATATGGCCACTTGACATGTTACAAACATTAGCTAAATCTCCTATACATTCCACTTCAGTGTCTTTATAAAAAGGGGAGGGACATGTTAGATAATGTAGTCCTAGACACTTCTAAAAAGAAAGTCTGCTCTGTCAGAGTTGATCTGGGGCCACACAAAACCAACAACCCACAGGAATGCCATATAACAGCCACGGTTATATGTCAAAGTATGCAACATTCCATGATTTGCTTTATAAACTAATATGCATATTACACACACACACACACACACACACACACACACACACACAAATATATACATATAGGTGCAGGTGTGGCTGTGTGGTTCAGAAGTTTTCCCAACCACATGGTCATGGGTTCAGTCCCACAACATGGCTCCTTGTGTCTTTTTATGACTGGGTCCCAACTTGTCACCAACCCTCACCTGTTTCCAAGAAAGGTAATATTTCCCCCTGGTCAGACATGAAAATTGGGAAGGAATAACAATGCTTGTATGATAGTGACAATCATTTCACAACTATCACATGATGACAGGACAAGGATGCACCAACATACACACTCACGCACGTATATGTAAAAAGCACCCAGCACTCTCTATAAAGTGGTTGGCATTAGGAAGAGCCTCCAGCCGTAAAACCAATGCCAAAGCAGATGATAAAGCTTGGCACTTTCCTCAGGCTTGTCAGCTCCTGTCAAACCATCCAACCCAAGCCAGCATGGAAGACAAATGTTAAATGATAATGATATATACAATAGGTTTCATTCAGCTTCCATCTACCAAGACTACAGTAGAATACACTTGCCCAAGGTGCCATGCAGTGGGACTGAATCTGAAACTATGTGGTTAGGAAGCAAACTTTTTAACTACATACAAGTATTCACGTACGTTCATACATATGTACATGTATGTATATGTATATGTAAGTATATAATCTACAAGGGTATTCAAAGTATGCTGACAAATAGTTAAACACACATATATACCTTACAAACACCTCCATATTTCTCTATTTCTCTTTACAACATGAACAAATGTAATATGTACACTTCCTTAAACATATGATACATCTGTAATTATAATCTGTATATGTTTCAAACATGTCTCCTCATAAAGATGGGCAGTAGAGAAACAGAAGTGAGTTATGAATGTTATTACCATTATTATTATTATTATTATTATTATTATTATTATTATTATTATTATTATTATTATTATTATTATTATTATTATTATTATTATTATTATTATTATTAATAATAATAATAATAATAATAATAATAATAATAATGGCACAGGGCCAGCAATTTCGAAGGAGGGGGTAAGTCAATTACATCAACCTCAGTGTTTAACTGGTACTTATTTTATCAACTCCGAAAGGATGAAAGGCAAAGTTGACCTCAGCGGAATTTGAACTCAGAATGTAAAGACAGTCAAAATACCACTAAGTATTTCATCCAGCATGCTAATGGTTCTGCCAGTTTGATAGTCGTAACACTGCTGTTTCACTACTGCCCATGGTATGTCCATTGCCCACAGTCAGTATGTGTAAAAATAAAAAAATAAACTTGGGGAAAAAATGCGAGTTTGTATCTGGAGATGGTAAGAAGTAATACAAAAGCCTGAGGTACACACCCTCTGGTGTGTTGCGATCGTTGTTGTTGCTGATGGTGGCGGTGGAATATATTTGAGGGGTGGATGGGTGAACATGTATGAGGTGGGTGGGGTTATTTAAGGCATCAGTGTCAGTTATACAGCTTAGGGAACAAACAGCTGCTGAATTCATTGACATCTAGAATTCTGTCTCTCTATTTTTCTCTTCCTATTTACATCTGTCTGTCTCTATTGCTCTGTTTATATCTGTATTTCTTTCTCTCTCTCTCCCTCCTCTCTCTCTCTCTGCTTGTCTATCAGCTGTTCAGTTCTGCTGTACCTCACCTGAAGATGGAATGGGAATGAAAGTTGAGCCAACGAGAGACATGTTGCCTTGATGTGGTCGTCAAGCTGCCAGAAATATCAGCAATATTCACCCTTAGATCACAGACTACTACTGTTGCATTGGATAATGTAATCCTAGATACACAATATCTTTAACCAAAAATACCATATGATAGCATGGCCATGATGAGAACATTTTTGATCATAGGTTTACTGCATCAGGGCTGGTTGGGGACTAAACAACTATATACACAGTCATCATCTTCATTAAGCATCTGCTTTTCATGCTGGCATAGGCTGGACAGTTTGAAGGGATCTGGTGAATCTCAGCGCTGCATCTTGATCCATGTTGGCTATGGCATGGTTTCTTTGGCTGGATGCTCTTCCTAACACCAATCACTTTACAGTGTGCACTGGGTGCTTTTTTTCATATCACTGGCACTAGTGGGACCACAAAGTAACTTGCAAGACAGGAAAGGTATTAAATATGTGATGTACACTAGATACACTATATAGTCTATATACACAATTTATTATGTATAATTTTTACTATAAAGTATATACTAAATATAATGTCTACTGGTACAGGTATGGGTGTGTGGTTAAGAAGTTTGCTTCCCAACCTCATGTTCTGAGTTCAGTTTCACTGTGAGGCACCTTGAACAAGTGACTTCTACTATAGTCCCAGGCCACCTGAATCCTCCAAAGTCTTGTGAATGGATTTAGGAGGCAGAAACTGAAAGAAGCTTGTTGTGTGTGTATGTGATTACACACACATATATAAATATACATACATACATACATAACACATACACTGAACTATTGAGAAATTTACTCTGCCCAAATTATAAGTTCAGGTTTATACCTGTAAATTATTGGGGCACTGGAATATATAACAAACTGCCTAAGCACCAATCTCGAGAAATTCGGCTTCTCAAAAACAGAAAGGAGAAAGCTGATTCAAAGACTACAGATCCAAACCATCACTGAAACTGAAAATTTCTAAAACTTTCCAGAAATTTACCTTTTAAGCATACATGCGCATGTCTAGACATGCAACTATATGCATGTGAATACATACTTAAAACCACAACCAATAGTATCTCAGCTATTGCCACTGCAACTGCTACTACCACTACCATTACCACATGCACCATCTCAGCTACAACCAACACAATCGCCACCATCACAAGCACTACTCCAGCCACCAGCATTACTATCACCACCACCACCACTACTGTAGATACCACAACAGCACTAACATTATTATCACCACCGCCAAGACTATGACTTGTTCCATTACCATCACCACTAGCTTTGTCATCACCACCACCTCATTGGCCACCATCAACACCACTATTACTCACACCACTATATCACCAACACTACTACAATAATCATCACCGCCATTATTTTCACCACTATCTCCATCACTATCTCTACTCCTGTCACCACCATTATCTTTACCACTATTATCACGACCACCCTAGACACCACTATCCCCACTCCTATCACCACCACTACCAATACCACTATCTTCACCACTATTATCACCACCACCACCATAAACATCACTATCTCCACTGGTACTTCCACCACCACCACCACCACCAAGACCATAGACACCTCTGTCTCCACTGCTCTCACTACCACCACCATCACCACCTGGTAATTTGCGTTAAACTATATCCTAGTTCCAGCATCAAGTGACAATTAAAGATGTGTAAGAGCAGCAGACACACACACAACAACACAAAGCGATACGCAGGGCGGCAAGCCATCGGTAACAGATACATGGCCTTCACACAGCAGACACACGGCAGATACACGGCAATGCACAGCAAAGCCAGGAAGCATTTTCTCCTGGAATGGCTGAGACAGAAATAGGATGTGTGAGGAATTTAGGTGAAGGATTCTGCTGAAGAGAATTCTTCAGATAAATATTTTAGGTTGGCCGTGGGTGGGTTGGTTGTTTGGTTGGTTGGTAGAGTGTTAGGTTGGGTTGTGTGGTAGTGTGGGGGGGGGGGGGGGTTGTTAAACTACTTTTGTTGTGAGATAGGAAGAATTTTTGACTGTTTGCTTTGGACAGTATACATCAGCATTGAGAGTGAGAGAAAATTCTTCAGCACTCCAGCCAACAGTTGACCATCACTGACAGTATGTGGGCTCCTGAAACATATATGCATACATACTTACATATGCACACACACACATGCACGTGCACATAAACACATGTATTTATGCATGTGTATATATATATATATATATATATATATATATATATATATGTATACACATACATATCCACATACATATACACACATATTTTATCTAGCTAGCTAGCTATTTATTTATATCACTATATCAACCAGATCAAAGTTCTCAATGATTTTTTTATCTATGGACTCCCTTTAATTCCCATTTTACTTAAATGGACCCCCATAGCCATTCAATGTTTTAAAAAATCCTATTATATTTTTATAGTTAAATATTATCAAGAATTGTATAAAAAAAAAACTGTTAAAATAATTTTTAACAGTACAACTAATTTATTGCACATAAATTTTAGCAACAAAATCTTGTGTGGACCCCCAAGGGTCATATGAACCCTGGTTGAGAACCACTAAACTGGACTATTGGCTGTTATTAAACACCACTGGTTAAAATGCCCTTCCTCACATTGTTGTAGCTTCCAAATGATGAAATCCTGCTGGCAAGGTGGGCAGTCCAACATTTTCCCCTGAACAGAATGCTAACAGGGTACCTATTTACAGCTGAGTGAACTGGAACAACTTGTAAAGAAGTGTTCTGCTCAAAAACACAATGCACTGCCAATCTGGGAATCGAAACCACAGCCTTGCAGTCATGAGTGCAATAGCCTTAATCACTAAACCACAAGCCTTCATGTCTATCTATTATTTATCTGTTTGTCCGTCTGTCTGCCTCTGTATATAACATATATAGATTTTTAATGAAACTGAAGCTGAGAGTTTGTCTTGCGACTTGAGTTTCATGCTACTGCAAGCTTCAGGTGAAACTGTAATGACTTGGTATTGGTGTGTGTGAGTATGATATATACACATATCAGTTGGTGTATGTGTGAATTTCTTACACGTTCATGCCCATGAATATGATGGGCTACCTTTTCTTCAATTCACTGAGATCTTCACAATTATTCATCATAAATTCCCTGTAAAGTGTGTTTAAAATCTAAAAACAACTTCTAATCAGCATCGCTATTTCCCTATCTATCTATCTGTATAATCATAAATGTATAGGGATTGACAGTAACCTGCTTCTCCAACATACTGAGAATTCAGAAATAGCAGTCAAAGAACTACTGATTTCAAAACTACAAATTATTACTCCAGATTGATAGCGATATTTTTGATACACACAGAATAAAAAACAATAGAGAAGAGTAGAAAAACACTTGCCTTTAGTTAATTTAGTACAATTGTTTCACAGTTAAGAGTACATAATATCTATCTGTATATATATATATATATATATATATATATATATATATATATATATATATATATATATATATATATATGTATATATATATATATATGTATATAAATAGAGAGAGAGAGAGAGGAGGTCTAATAAGACTGAAACATGTCTATTATTTTCACCATTATGTTTTCAAGACCAAAGCCCAAGATACACTCCCATAATGCATTTTCTTTATTTTTTAACAAAATATTTCATTGAAAAGTTTTTATTGGAATTATCTCCTTTGCATGTTTTTAGATTTTTTAACACTCCTAGAAGAAGCAAACTAATTACATTGATAAACTAAGCTAATCACAGTCTTTCAGCTCACAGTATAACATACTTGGGCTCCTACTATTTTTGTACGTAGTTTCCAGACCACTCCTTTGATGTCATTTTTTAACCTTTCTACCTTATTAATGTTTGTATGTGTGAAAGTTTTACATTTGTATATGTATATGAATGTCTTTCAGAGAACATTAACTTTGGATCCAGGGATGTATGATTTATTCATGATTTATTTCAATTTTATATAGTCTTTCATTTCATAATTCTGTGCAGCGTTACACAATATCTACCTGCCTTCCAGAACTTTCTTTGAAACCTTCTGGCATAACTCATCATTTTCTTCTGACAAGTTTTTAATTAACATTTTTTCGTACATCACCCTTCCTTCCCAGACCTCTAAACCCCGAAGCTAATTCTCCAGACACAAATCTTTATTTTCTTCCAGCTCCCAGCTTTTCCCTTTATTCTATGACACCGTTGTTGTCGTTGTTGTTACTGCTTTTGTTACAAGAAGTATTGCCTACAGTTTTTTCTGGAATAACTTTTTTGTAATGCATGTTTCTTTTTTCTTTTTCTTTTTTGTTATGAAATGCTGACGTAACAGGGTGAGCTGGAAGAATCATTTGCACACAAGACAAAATGCTTCTGCCACTTTACATTCAGAGTTCAAATACTGCTGAAGTCACCTTTTGCCTTTCATCCTTTCAGGATCATTAAGATAAAGTGCCAATCAAGTACAGGGATCTATGAAATTACCGTGACCCCTTCCTTCAAAATTGCTGACCTTGTACTAAAATTAGAAAAAGTAATGATACACCATCCTTTTATCAGTGTATAATAATTCTTTCTAATTTTGGCACAAAGCCAACAATGTTAGGGGATGAGGATTAGTAATTATATTGAATAAAGTTACTTAACTCGCACTTCATTTTATTGATCCCAAAAGGACAAAAAGCAAAGTCAATCTCTGTGGTATTTGAACTCAGAAGGTAAAAAAACAACAAAAGTGTCAGTTAGCATTTTGTCCCACATGCTAATGGTTCTGCCAGCAATAATAAAAATAAATTTTCCTGTTTTTAACAATAATATTTCTGTTTTTTTTTTTGGAACATTGGGTCTTGAAGCAGATGTGCTATAAATATAGCATGTATATATTAGGTTAAAATTTCCTTGGGATAGGAAAAAAGTTCAGAGCTGCCTGTGGGACATTATCCCATTTTCTTCAGTGCTTTCTATCCAAAGGGATTTTTAACCCAATATTTTCATGCTATTACTTATAGCTTTATCTGCTTCAAGATCCAACTTGCCAAAAACAACTTATTTCATGTTCTCTTGAGGCTTATCAAATTCTTGTTTTATTAAGAAGACAAAACAAAACATTTTTTTTTTTTGCACCTGTTTTTAAAACTTTGAAAAAATTAATTTATGAGATTTTGGAAAATCCCATTAATACCAAATTGTTATCCATTTGCAACTAAAGTAGAAAACCTACAAACAAAATAACAAAAAGCATTCTGTTTGTATGTTTTAAAATGTTTATATTTTTGTATTGGAAATTATATTCTATACTGCTTTTCACACACACCCCCACATTTGATCTGAAATTTTTGTTTGATTTTATTTTGTAATTTATAATTTTGTATGTGTATGAGAACATGTGTGTGTGACATGATTTTTAATAGTTCTGGGTAGAGTTTTCTTTCCAAAGTTTTTGGGCATCTTTCAGGACAAATATCTTTAAAACTTCATTTACAACCCTTAGAAAATACAACTCCTATTCTTAAGACTTTTTAGAATGCCTTTCGATTTTCTGGGCTCTGTTTATTTGTAATTTAGGGTGTGCAAAATCTAATGTTTCACACTAGATTTTGCATCTCTTTTTCTGTGATGGTAAATTCTTCAGTTCCACATTCTCTTTCTTTTTTTTTTTTTAAATAGTAGGGATGGATTTTGTGAGTTTTGGTTAGTAAATACATAAAGGAACATATTCATATCATTCTTTCTATTAGTTTCAATTTTTATACCTAGTGGCCATGCTGGGGCATTCTCAAAACATTTATTTTAATTTTGGAAATCAAAAGATTTTGGTAAATAATAGCCATATAGTTGGAAGAAAATAATGAATAACAATTAGTGTGTGTGTGTGTGTGTGTGTGAGAGAGAGAGAGAGAGAGAGAGAGAGAGAGAGATGTTTAACAGGATCTTTTTGAAAATTCATCATTAAATAACTTTCAATTTTCATGGACGTTGATGGTTAAATTTTACCTTGTTTAATTAACATTATTAATGCCAAAAGTGTAAGAGGAATTATATTTACTTTTTTATTTTTACCTATTAATTAATGATTTTCTCAATTAACAAATTTTTTAATGATGTAATAATACTTAAAAATTTGAGAATTTTAATTACATGTATGTAATTTTGTAATTTAGTAATTATTAACAATGTAATAAATTCATTAACCATCTGAGACTTTTTAATTTTTAGCATTGTAATAATTATCTAAAATTTAGGAATTTTTACAATTTAATATTTTTAAAATTAATATATTTTTGCCATGATTCCATAACTTTGAGAAGTCTAATAACTTTTAACAACTCAGTTACCTTTAGAGATAATAACAGTTTAATTATGAAATTGTTATAAAATGTTTGATAAACAGATTAAAATTTAATGATATTCTCCCCTCTTCGTCAAATCCATTTTCACCTGTAAATATTTCATACGTTTTATTTTTATTTTTTTATGCAAACTAAACTTTTTGATTGTCTAATTCCTTGAGATATTCCTTTCTTCAGATGGCACCAAAACTACAGTCATTAAAAAAACACAGACAGTAACAAAGACTGTCACTGGCCCAGGAGGTAAGATAATTTACAATTCTTTCTTCTCTTTGTTTATATTTGAATATGTATATATATCCAGATGTTATTTTTCTCTCCATTGTTTTTTCCTCTCTCCATCTGTTTCTCTCATTCCTTGATGTAGAAGAGAGTAGGCTTGAAGTATTAAAAACTCTTTCATTTTCCCTGAGCGTCAAACTAATATATCTTGTTTGTTGTTTCCTCACTTGTCTCTGTACTTTGTTTACTCTACAACTTTGAACAATATATATATATGTATATATATATATATATATATATATATATATATATATATATATATATATATTAGTTAAAGAAGGGGTTAAAATTCAAGCTATGTTCATATGAAGCACATCTACATGTTCCAGTAATCAAATATATGTATATAGATGTTTTTCTTTTATCTTAAATGAGACATGACATACTTGGTGAAAGTGCTGATGAATTGCAAAATATTAAAAATATACCAAACATTAAGCCTTTGTTTTACTTTGTGTGTATGTGTATGTGAGAGTGTGTCTGGGCCATTTAATTTAATGGTAGAGCACTCAGCCAGTATTTGAGGGGCACAGGGTTCGATTACCATAGTCACCTGCAGCCAACTTTTTTCCATTTAATAAGAGTAAATATCCAATTCTTCTCTGCTGTTTTCACAGCTATACTGTGTTCTAAATTTACTTTCTTGTCTGTAATATATATATATATATATGTGTGTGTAACTATATATATATATATATATATATATATATATATATATATATATATAAAATAAGAGGGATGGACAGTCACAGTTCAGTGCAACATATTTCAGAAACAAATATCCATCAAATTATTTGTGCATTTCAGCATAATATAATTTATCTCCACATCAGGTACATAACTGCTAATCAACAAAATCAATTGTGCTTATATCTCCAACATGATGAGAGAAAAACAAAAACATACAATTTAGTTTCAATTTAGTGGCTGAAAAGTAAATAAACTGCCAATAAAACATCTTAGCTGAAGTATCCTAGATCAAACAAAAAGAAGGGTGGTCACCTTATTTCTTTATAGCTGGTCAGCATAATTTAACTCTTTAGCATTTAAACTGGCCCAAATATACAACTTATTTTATGTTCAAGTCAGTCAGATCCAGCCTATCACACCCACCCTTCAATGTCATTCTAAAAATAGCTGCAGGCTAATGCGTGATTAAAAGCACTGTGAATGAAAAAACATTACAATTGACAGAATAATCTGAATGCTAAAGGGTTTTATATATATATATATATATATATATATATATATATATATATATATATATATACACACTCATGCACATAACTGTAAGTCACTATTGAAGTTGGAGTTGTTGCACTTGTCATCTTGTCAGAATTATTCCTATATTTTGTAAGGGGACAAAATTGATTAATATTTTTTATTGACTGATTATTTTTCCTTTGAGTGTTCTATCCTAGCTAGTTGTATGCTGGTTGCTATCAAGGTTTTGGGTATAAACAGATACTACACATTTTTCCTCTCTCCATTTTCTTTCTCCTCTCCGTCCTTCCTGTTAAAGAGCATAGGCTCAGAATGTCAAAGACTTTCTCATTCTTCCCAAGCGTCAAACTAATGCACCTGCTTATTGTACCCTCACCTGTCTTCATCTTTTGTTTTCTGTAAACTCATTCAAAATTGAACAGAAGGATGATGATGGAACAAACAAAAAATTCACACACTAGACATTGACATACTCTCTCCTCATCAGTTATAGTCCAAAGATCATTACAATTTCTCGCCTTTAATGATAATATTGTTTATACACACACACACACACACACACACATGTATATATACATACATATATACATATATATATATATATAGATATATATATACATATGTATATATATATATATATATAGATATATATATACATATGTATGTATATATATATATATATATATATATATATATATCTTTTAATTGACTTTCTCTTCCTTCTTCTCTCTCACTGTTCCTCTGCCCTCACACCAACACTACCAATCTCTTTTCTTTCCTTTTCTCTCCCTCTCCTCTCTGTCTCTCTCTCTCACACGTTTTTTTCTCTTTCTTTTCCCCCTCTATAGATATTCTACTCCTTCTTACCAAATCCTCTCCTCATCTAGTAGGAGACTTAAACTACCCTGACCAAATATAAAGAGCAAATTCCATCAATTTGTTCATATTTTGTTATGTCTTAAGTGAGGAAGATTTTGTGTAACAGATGAAATTCCATGTTTATCTATTGCGCAATTATCTGATACATAAATATTAAATGCATCCAAAATATCATTACTTGGTTTTTTATACATATTTATAAATGTATGCATATATATGTACGTATGTATTACCTCTTCGAAACGCTTAGTTTTAGAATGGTGGCAGCTGATGAAGGAAATGTTCTCTATGTGGCCTGTGTATTTTCTGTACTGTTTATCTGTTTATCATTTTGTCCACGTTTTTTTGCAACATCCTGTACCCAGATATGCCTCTATATATACATGTAGATGTAGGTATGTACATACATGTACGTATATGTGCATATACTCATATATTATTTGTATTATGTTATATATATATATATATATATATATATATATATATATATTAGATATACATACGTATGTATGTATGTATGTATTTATATGAGAGAGTCACATACAATATGTTTAGTAAGCATATCTTTAGCCATGATGGCTGTGAAAATATAAGCTATTGATAATATGTAGGAGTTTCAACAGCTTGAAATGGTAATCAAAGCAATTAGTTTTGGTCTTTCATTATAAAGTCATTAGATATCACTTACCTTTGATTTTACTGAAGAAACAGAATATCTCATGGGAAAATGTAATCAACTCTATGATGAAGCGTAACAAAATTTACATCACGGTAGAAGTATATTTATGTGTTAATATATGTGTGTGTGTGTGTGTGTGTGTGTGTACATATGCAAACACACACATATATATATATATACATATATACTTACATATAGATGTTACTAAAATGACTAAGGGTATTAGTTAGCACCAGCATTGCATGAAATAAGAGTCAAAACGAGTTGTTTTGACTCTTATATCTAGCAATGCTGGTGCTAACTAGTACCCTTAGTCACTATAGTAGCGTCTATAGTTCTGCTTTTCGGTTGTAAACTGTGAATAAGCCACCTATAGTACATACTTACATAGATATATATACAAACATATACATATATACATACTTACATGTATACACATACATATACATATATTTATATATACACACATATACATACATGTGTGTGTGTTTGTGTATGTATATTGTATAAAGGAGGGGTTAAAATCAAAGCCATGTCATCATGAAATATGGAATTAAAAATATACCAAACATTCCAGTACTTGTTTTAATATGTATGTGTATATATGTATATATACATACAGTTCCAGGTTCAGTCCTACTGTGTGGCACCTTGGGCAAGTGTCTTCCACTTATAGCCTTGTGCTTCCACTAGAAAGGATTACTACTACTACTACTACTAAGGCAGCAAGCGGGCAGAATTGTTAGCATGCTGGACAAAATGCTTAGTGGTATTTCGCCTGTCGCTACATTCTGAGTTCAAACTCCGCTGTGGTCAACGTTACCTTTCGTCCTTTTGGGGTCGATTAAATAAGTACCAGTTATGCACCGGGGTCGATGTAATTGACTTAATCCCCTCCCCCAAACTACCCTTGTGGCAAAATTTGAAATCATCATTATTATTATTATTATTATTGTTATTATTATTATTATAAGGCGTGAGCTGGCAGAATCATTAGCACACCAAGCAAAATGCTTAGCGATATTTCGCCCATCTTCATGTTCTGAGTTCAAATTCTGTCGAGGTTGACTTTGCTTTTCATCCTTTTTAGTCGATAGATTAAGTACCAGTCATGTACTGAGGTCAATGGGATCGACTTACCCCACCCCACAAATTTCATGCCTTGTGCCTATAGTAGAAAGGATAATTATTATCATTATTAATCAGCAGAAGTTAAGCACTGGTACTTATCTCCAGATGAATACTGCAATAAATATACACTTTTGGAATGTATTTCCATTAAGTATGATACGCAGCCATTTCAATTCAATCCTGCTTCTGTTGCGTATAATGGATTTATACGCACACACACACACAGTTCCCATCTAGCAAATTCTCTTTGTTTGTAAGCAGGTATGATGTGATTTGATTTGAGGGAGATTCCACTGCTATTTCTTATATAGAGGTTTTTCTCATTAGGATCCTAATGGCTCACACAACTACAAAATAATAGTCTGGAAAGAGGTCAAGAACATTGCCCCAGCCCATGCCTTCAAAACCTCTGATTTAAGGTGATCCCTGCAAAGTGCAAGTGGGTATATGTCAAGTCATATGAGACTTCTCAGACACATTCAGTTACTATATATGGTCACCCCTACTTTGTTGTTTATCTGAATATTTGTCTATATCAGGGATCTTATTACAGGTGTCTTGTTACACGCTGACTGAAACTTACTATTTAAATAAAAGATTATGTAATATATATATGTGTGTGTTTGTGTATATATATATATATATATATATATATATATATATATATATATATATATATATATATATGGATGGATATATGCATGTATGTATGTAAAATGTATATAAATATATATGTAATGTATGTGTGTGGGTGGGTGTGTATATGTATGTGTATATGTATATATATTTTTTCTCCCATCCAACCCATACCAGCATGGAAAACAGATATTAAAGGATGGCAATGATGATATATGTGTATTTTTATATATATATATATATGGATATATATGTGTTTATGTATATAGATAATGCATGTGTATATGTATATAAATGTATAATATGTATATAAATAATGCATGCGATGTATTATATACATACTTATACATACATACATATACATTTACAAGTCTGTGTATATGTTCATATGGGTGTGTGTGTGTGTGTGTGTGTGTGTGTATGTATGTATATATATATATATAAACACATATTTGTGCTTCATGCAAGAAATTTAATACTAATGCATCAGGGTCAAAATCGGTGGGGTGAGGGAGGAGGCTGTAGCATCATACTTGAGATTAAAAAAAGATAAGAGATTACTTTTAGGTACACAAGTGAGGGTTGCATATATTCACATAAATACAGTATCTAATATATAAATATGTACAGTATATATATATTACATTACTAAAACTTGATAATATATGTTAGACATTTCATGAATCTGTCAGCAGACATGGCCATATGTCAACAGTAGAGAATGTTGTTGTTGTTCTTGTTGCTGTTGCTTCTGTTGTTGTTGTTGTTGTTGTTGTTGTCTATCCCTAGGCTTGCTCTTAATGACTGATCAAGCAGACATATGATCTAAGACATTTCAGCCCTTGACCATCTTCTGTTTTTAGAAGCTCCCAGTTCATATAGTTCCAGCAACACTTTGCCCTGACTTAGCAATCTTCTCAAATTCCGCAAAACAGGTATTTATGTGGGAAATGACAGTGCTCTTGGAGTGCTCTGGGAGAAAGCTCATGAGAGGAAGCTTGCCAAAATACCAGGAGCTGGTAGAGCTGTACAGAAATTGGCTCTGGCAAGTATGTTACGAGGCACTAGAAGTGAGTTGCCAAGGTTTTGTGGAGGTGTTCCTTCTAGAAAGCTCTGACTGGGATTGAAGTTACTGGTGCAGGGAAGAGGAAGGCTATAAATTCCATCACTGAAGCTGCAGAGAAGGCCACTAGGTGACTCTGGATGAGGGAATGTCTGAGACCCCAAAAATATCACTAATGAGGAGATTCAGGTGCTGTTTCTAGCAAGGCAAGAAACTATGTGGAAACGCTCTTAGTGGATTGAGGTGGGACTGCTAAGCCGGGAACCATGTTAGGTCTATCGCACACATACGGATTAGATCTGGCTCCAGCACCCTTGTCATAGTCCCTGTATTGAATTACATTTCCATCCTATGTACGCTTCAGTTTCTTTACAATTATAGGAGATCTGGATGCTGTATCTAGCAAAGCAGATAACCATATAGAAGCATCCTTGCTGGATTAAGGTGTGATGTTAAACTGGGCGTTGTGTTAGGTCTACCACCCATAAGAATAAAATCTAGCTCTAAAGTTTGACTCTTCAAGTATTTTGGCTTTGTCCGCTCCTCTGTCTGTCTGTCTGCCTGTCTATCTGCATCTGTGTGTGAATCTGTTTCTAGAATTGCCTTCGTTTCCTTGAGTTGTTTTTAATGGGGGTGTTGTTTACGTATCACATTCAATTCTACACCTACGGTGATAGCAGATCCGGGAGCCAAGACAGACAAGAGATGCTGCGAAACTCTATATATGAAGTATATAAACTGTTCTGACGGCAGTGCTGCTTCTGTGCCAAGTTATCTTGATTGGAATAACACACCTGAATGATAGACTCTACATACATACATACATGTGTGTATGCAAACGTGTGTGTATTTGTGTGTGTGTACATATACATACATATATACACATATCCATTCACACATACATACACACATGTATAGATATATATTCATACTCACAAACATATACATACATACATACAGATCTATGTGTACATGTGTGTGCGCGTGTATATATATATATATATATATATATATATATATATATATTTACATATATATACATGTATATATTTATATAATTATATAGATACATGTATATAATTATACACACACACACATATATATAAGCACATATGTGTAAAGGTGTGATGGATCTATACAGCATGTGCTTACATAATGTATGCATAAAACAGAATAATTATTTTGGGGAGGCGGGACTTCTCTCTCAATTGGAAGCTGTTACTGTTGTTGTTGTTGTTGTTGGTGGTGGTGGTGGTGGTGGTGGTGGTGGTAATGATGGCAGTGGTTGGGTTAGTGTCAGGGCAGAAAAATGCATACTGTCATTACTGCAATCATCATTATCATCATCACCAGTATCATTATCATCACGACTATCACTACAATCATTAACTTCATCATTATCATTTACACCATGATTAGCATCCTCATCATCACCATTATCATCGTTGTCACTGTCATTATCATCATCATTATCAATGCTGTTGTCCTTATCAGTAGCAGCAGCACCAGCAACATTTATGTATAAGCCAATGAGTTGGACTTCTACTTAATCACTTAATCTGCAAGAAATAGCAAAATCTCTCTCCAATCATCCGTACTGTCTTTAAAATTAAAATGGATGACAATACTGGACAACAAAAGACTTAGATTCCCTAACTGAAATGACCTTAACCGTCATTCAGAGCTCACGTAGGGCTAAATAACAATAGGGCATCATTAGCATCATCATCGTTGTCATCATTGTTATCACTGTCACCATCATAACCTCAATGTCAGTATCATCATTTTCCTCCTCCTCCACCTCATTATAATCATCATCATCATTGTCATAATTGTCCTTTACCATTGTTTTCCTCCTCCACCTCATTGTCATCATCACCACCATCATTATCATTGTCATTGTCTTCGTTTTCCTCCTCCTCCTCCTCATCCTCATCACCACCATCATCATCACTTCCAACTCTCATCTTTAAATTTTAATTTGAATAAATGTATTCAGTTCATTAAACTTTTTTTTTTTTTTTTAAACTAAAAGCAAGTACATTTTATACAATAAAATGGTGTTTTGTGTTTGCAGCATTTTCTCTTTTTTAAAAAAAGAAAAGCATTACAACGCGAATATGAAACTTTTAGTTATCCATTTCAAATGTCAAGAAAGGGTAACTGGAATGAAAGACAAATCTATTTTTAGTCAGGAACAAAGAAGAAACACACTACCATTTCAAGCAATGCCAAAGTTTTTACTGTGTTACGTTTCAGGTGTGTTCAATGAAGTGTTAAAAGATTTAGCTTAAAAATGCTCAGAACTTTCTGGACAACCTAATACGTGTGTATGTATCTTTATGTTCGTCAGAACTTTCTGGACAACTTAATACGTGTGTATGTATCTTTATGTTTGTGTTTGTCTCACACCACCACTTGACAATCAGTGTTGGTTTATTTACGTCCCTGTAACTTTGCCGTTCATCAAAAGAGACCAGTAAAATAAGTATGAAAATTTAAAAATAACTCCTTGGACCAATTTGTTCGACTAAGTTCCTCAAGGCAGTACCCCAGCATGGCCACAGTCCACTGACTGAAAAAAGGCAAAAGATAAAAACTGTGTCTGTGCAATTAATAATCTTTTGTATAACATGCACAAGGCCTGAAATTTTGTGGGATAGGGCTTGTTGATTACATTGAACCCAGTACCCAACTGGTATTTATTGACCCTGTGAAAGGTAAAGCCGACTAGGATAATATTTGAACTCAGAACATAATCATGGGTGAAATACCACTAAGCATATTATTTGGCATGCTAATGGTTTTTTCCAACTCTCCACCTTCTGCAATTAATAATGAAACCAAAAGCAATCTAGGAAAATACAAAACTAGCCTCAGCTATCCCAAGTAAGAGAAATGAATATATAAACGCTTTAAAAAAATCACTTTATAAAAGTCATTATTAAAGATAGTAGCAAGGTAGCAAGCTGGCAGAATTGTTAGCACACTGGGTACAGTGCTTAGCAGCATTTCATCCATCTTTGCATTCTAAAATCAAATTCCACTGAGGTAGACTTTACCTTTCTTCCTTTTGGGGTTGATAAATTAAGTACCAGTGTTTCACTGGGATCGATGTAATCTACTAATCCCTTCCCCACAAAATTTGGACCTTGTGCTTTTAGTAGAAAGGACTTATTATTCAATAGTTTTATTTTTATAACGTGCTTTCACTTCACTACCGAGCGCAGCTCTGTGTGCCTTGGGTATGTGCTGTGGTTTGCTGTGATGCTCTTATGGTTACTGTATTGAAAGTGTTTTGGGTAGGATGTGTGCAGTGCCCAATAGTGCAATTTTCTGTATGTTATATATATTTGTAAGTCCTGGTGTTTTCGTTATGTATTTGTCTGAATATTTTTTTATTATACCTAAGGCACCTACCATGATAGGAATTGTTTCTGTTTTTAGATTCCACATTCGAGTTACCTCTATTTCCAGGTTATTATTATTATTATTATTATTATTATTATTATTATTATTGAGGTGGCAATCTGACAGGTTCATTAGCTCACTGGACAAAATGCTTAGCAGCATTTCTTCCAGCTCTTTATGTTCTGAGCTCAAACCTCATTAAGATCAACTTTGCCTTTCTTCCTTTCAGGACCAATAAAATGAAGTACCAGTCTAGAACTGGGAAGCAATGTAATGCCTCTAAAATTGTTGGCTTTGTGCCAAAATTAGAATTATTTCAGGCATTTCTTTTCAATTAGCCTAATTTGTTAAGTTATTACATTAGCATCATGAAAAAGAAAACATTTCTTAAAAAAATATATATATTTGAAAATAATTGCATATTGAAATATTGAAAACTCATTTTAAAATACACATAAATATACATACATATATATATATGGATGACTGTATAAACACTCCCTTATCAGCCAGTATGTACGTCTGTTACCTGTTGTTGCTGTTTAACATCAGATCAGCTTTGATCCAAGGTGGTCAATCATTGCCATCTAGTCTCTTATTCGAACATAGTATATCTAGGACTACATCGTTTTATGTGCCTTTCTTAATTGAAGACATCAAAGAGTGATTTGAAGATTTGGCTACTATCTCTAGCAAATTGGACAACTGAGTACAGGCTATTTTATTGTCATATGCTTGTCTGTTACTTGTTGTTGATGTTTAACCCTAGGTCAATCCTAATCCAGAAGACCTCTTATTCAAACATAGTATATTTAGGACTATATTGCTTGATGTGTTCTTGATTTTAAGACAGGTGAAGGTATTTGAAAGATGATTTGGCTAGTTCCTCTAGTAAACTGAATGGCTAAATACAGGTTACATTCTATTGGTCACTATGTATGTCTGTTATCCATTGATGCTGTTGAATCCTTTCATCAATCTTTATCCAGGAAACCTAAGACAAAGGCTTACTGTGACATTTTAATTCAGACATGTTTGTTTCATTTCCATAGAATAGCATAGCTCAAAATGTTAAAGACTTCTTCCAATTTTCCAAACACCAACCTAATACACCTTGTTTGTTGTTCTTTTAACTTGTATTCATGTTTTTTTTTTTTTTTTACCATATATCTAAGACTACATTGTTTAACCCAGGGGTTTTCAAACTGTGGTTCGTAGACCACAGGGGGTCCGCAAGGACAAGACAGGGGGTCCATGGACAGCAAATACTTTTTATGGGCAATTTGATTTTATATATGTTTTTTAATCAAAATCTTTTAATTGACAATAAACCTATTTGTTAAATACTGTTAAATAAATAAATGTAAAAATAAATGTTATTTTAAGCAAATATTTATGTATAAATTTCATAAGCGTTTATAAGGGGGTCCCTAAGGTAAAGCCTGAAATATAAAGGGGTCCGCAAGTCAAAAAGTTTGAAAACCCTTGGTTTAACCTATCCTTATTTTAAGATGCAATTTGAAAAAAGATTTGGCTGCAATTTCTACCAAATCCAGTCATTATCATAGTAATAGTGATGGTGGTTGTGTTAATGGTGATGATGATGATGGTGGTGGTGATGAAAGTATTTTTGAGAACTCAGGGTGTTTTATTTTATTCTGCATGCTCTCCAATTGTCTTTTGTCAGACAATGTAACTGCTAACCAAAGCCAAGTGTAATGTCAGTGACCTTATTATTGTTGTTACTGTGGCTTTTATTGTTGTTATTATTGTTCTTACCGTTGTTGTTGCTATTTTTGTTGCTGATGCTGTTGTTGTTGGTCTTTGGTATTTCAATACTTCTAGACTGTTCTTTGCAGGAGAATGATAAATTCCCAGATGTTACCACCACCACCACTACTACTACTGTTTATATGTGTGTAGGAGTAGTTTCTGCTAACCAAAGTAGCTAGATTGCTAACTTGTTCTTCTTGTTTGCCTCTATTCTTTTTCTTTAATTACTTTCTAAAGATGTTTCCATGGTTGCTCAGTTGGCTGCTGAAAGGTTTCAGTATATTCTAACCCAGGATTTGATCTTGTGTCTCTTACTCAACTCCTCTAGACCAGCAGTCTCCTAAAGTTTTTGCATTATTGACTGATTTCATGCAAGACAAATTTTCCACAGACCAACGAATCATTCACGGAACAAAACACAAAGTGCATAATATATAATTTAATTATTAGATATACGATTAGTCCACATTGTTTCTCCGTGTATCTAGGACTACATTACCTATTTTTTGACATGGTGGTTAGTGTGACTATAGTAGTTGCTGTTGTTTAACCCCAAATTTGTCCTGACTCAGCCAAAGCTATGATCAAAGGTGTTCCAGTGATTACCATCCCACATTTTATTGTGTGAAGGTGCATGGCTCAGTGGTTAGAGTTTCGAGCTTACAATTGCGTGTTTGTGAGTTCGATTCCAGGACTGGGCTGCATGTTGTGTTCTTGAGCAAGACACTTTATTTCATGTTGCTCCAGTTCACTCAGTTGTAGAAATGAGTTACAACATCACTGGTGCCAGCTGTATCAACCTTTGCCTTTCCCTTGGATAACATCAGTGGCATAGGGTGGGGAGGCTGGTATGCATGGGTGACTGCTGGTCTTCCATAGAAACAACCCTAGGTTGTGTGTTTGTCAGTGAGGCAACTTTCCACCTAGACTTGTACCCCAGAGGGGAACCTCTTAGGTGCACCCATGGTCATTCATGACCAGCGGAGTTGTTTAAATATATCACTCCAAACATCATGGTGTTTGGAGTAATCACTAGTGATGCCTCCATTCATCTTCCCACACAGCCTCAGACTCAACACAGAGGCCTACATCAAGTGCCTGGAGGAGGTAGTGCTGCCCTGGGTCAAGAGGGTGGCTGCTGGAAGACCCTATATCTGGCAACAAGACTCTAAACCATGCTACACAGGCAGGTGAACCCAGTCATGGCTGTCAGACAATTTCTGCAACCACATTACCCCTAACATCTGGCCACTTAACTCCCCAGACTGCAACCCCCTTGATTATTATCTGTAGGGTGCAGTTGAGCAAGAGACCAAGAAAACTCCTTGTAACGCCAAAGATGAACTGAAGGCAAGGATTGTGGTAACATCCACCAACTTAAACAGGGAGACTGTCCAGAAGAGTTGCAAAAAATTCCAAAGTCATCTGGAGGCCATGGTTGAAGCCAATGGCAATTTTATTGAATAAATTTACTCTTTAGTATTTCAAGATATATTTCTATAATTTTGGTAAATATATCTGTTAAAATGAGATGTTAGTGTTATTTTCATTTTGTGTAATTTAGATGACAGTTTGTTCACCACACCCTATATATATATGTATATATATATATATATATATATATATATATATATATATATATAATATATATATATATATATATATATATGCTTAGTTATATATATATATGCAAAAGTAAAGCTTTTCATTTGATGTACAAAACAATTAAGTATATGAAGCAAAGATGACACCCCTTAAATCTGTTAGCACTATAATTATAACAACTACCACCATCACCACCACTATCTTTACCACTACCATCATCAACATTATCGTTTGTAGCATTGCTTTCCAATTGCTGTACAGATTGGGTTTCGGCAATGTAACTGAGATGGTTTGTCTCAAGGGTAGAAGAAATGAGTGTACATGTGTGGCTGTCTTTGTGCGTGTGGGTAGGTGGATGGGTGAAAAGAAAATATGAGAATATTCCACTCTCAGTTCTGGAGATTAGGTCCGTGTTGTTGTTGTTGGTGGTGGTGGTGTTGGTGGTAATGATGATGATAGTGATGGTGATAATGATGTTGAAATTTGTAATGTTGTTGGTTCTGGCAATAATGATGAGGGTGGATGTGATGTTAATGATGACAGTGTTGTTGATGGTGTTGGTGGTGGTGGCAAAAAATTCTTCTTAATCAGACAGACAGATAGACAGGTTGGTAGATAAAGTGTATTTTTATCTATCTATCCATCTATCTGTCACTACTTTGTCTATTTCTAACAGACTGAACAACTAAAAAGAGTCTCTCATTAACCGAATGACGTTTTAGATGACGTTTGTGTAGGGGTTTTCCATGGCATTTCTTTGGGAGATGAGTGTGGATGAGGGATATCTCTTTTTAGTTTTTATATATTGTTCTGAGACTTCATTTAGAGGACAAATTATGTTTGATGGCACATTTTTTACTTATTTTTCGTTTTCATCTTTATTTTTTATTTTCTTCTTCTTCCCCACCACCACCACCACCACTATCTGTCTGTCTGTCTCTCTCTCCTAATCTGCTTTCTTCCACAGATGCTAAATCAATTAGTGCTGGAAGAAAGAAGAGAGAGAGAAAGAGAGAGACCTAATATGGTGTTTGTTTTGTTTATTTGTCTTAATAATTAATTTTACCTGATATTGCTGCTAACGAAGTAAGGAATGGTGACATATAACACCTGAAAACATTGCCAAGGTTTACCGCAAGCAATTGACTGCAAGCTGTGTAATCATTCAGCATGCTAGATATAGCAGCAAAATCTCCCTCAAACCAAACCTTAATGCAGGACACATTAGATAATGTACTCTTATATACACTGCATGCAATAAACAGGATTGTCACAGATGGAACATCTGTAATGATAGGTCTCCTGGATTAGAGCTAACTTGCCAAATTTGAGCTAAATAGCAGCTATATATAATGTATACTAGATATACTATATTTTAATTCTTCTCACAGAGGCAATGATGAAAGACCGGGACCTCTAGAGACATGTTGTGATTGAGAAGACCCATCAAGTAAAGTGAGATCACAGCTATAGCCTACACCAGTGTCGCAAAACCAGCCCACTTAAAAAGTACCTTTGGGTCGTCGAGTGATATGCCGTGCTTGAGGAGACCTATTGAGTCAAGTAAATCAAAATCAAGTCAAATCACAATCAAATAGAAATTGTAGTTGTGGCTGATGCCAGTGCTGCCTGACTGGCTCCCATGTAAAAAGCACCATCCGAACATGGCCGATTCCAGTGCCGCCTGACTGGCTCCCATACTGGTGGCACATAAACAGCACCCACTACACTCTCAGAGTGGTTGGCATTAGATTCTATCAAGTGGTTCAATCCATGCCAGCTTGGGAAATAGACATTAAATGATGAAGATAATGATATCATCATCATCATCATCATCGTTTAACGTCCGCTTTCCATGCTAGCATGGGTTGGACGATTTGACTGAGGACTGGTGAAACCGGATGGCAACACCAGGCTCCAGTCTGATTTGGCAGAGTTTCTACAGCTGGATGCCCTTCCTAACGCCAACCACTCAGAGAGTGTAGTGGGTGCTTTTACGTGTCACCCGCACGAAAACGGCCACGCTCGAAATGGTGTCTTTTATGTGCCACCCGCACAAGCCAGTCCAGGGGCACTGGCAACGATCTCGCTCGAAAATCCTACAGGAGCCAGTCAGGCGGTACTGGCAACGGCCACGCTCAAAATGGTGCATCTCATGTGCCACCCGCACAAGAACCAGTCCAGGGGCACTGGCAACGATCTTACTTGGCTTGCCGGGTCTTCTCACGCACAGCCCATTTCCAAAGGTCTCGGTCCGTAGTCATCGCCTCGGTGAGGCCCAATGTACGAAGGTCTTGCCTCACCACCTCAGCCCAGGTCTTCCTGGGCCTACCTCTTCCACGGGTTCCCTCAACTGTTATATATATATTAACTGAAAGGTCTTTCTGCATCTATAAATGATTCCTATAGTTTTTAAGAGCAATTATACAAAGGATGTCTTCTTCATGTAGGAAACACTTGCCCAAGGTACCATGCAGTAGGATTGAGCCTGGTTTCCCTTGGTTACAAAGCTGACCTCTTAAGTACATGGTTGGCTATGCCTGCACTTGCAGGGAGCATTCCAAACTCAACCTTCAGTGATTCACTCATAACTATTTCAGCAAGAACAGTGAAGTCTATGCTTTGCTGACAAGACCTAATAAGACTGAAACATTTCCAGAATTGTCTCCCATACTTACTAGAAATAATCAAAATATTATTTAGTCATTGAGCTCATGTTTTTACCTCACAATACAATTATTTCTAATTAGATATTTGTTGCACACTACATTAAATATGCTAACAGTAGCTTAACTATTGTTTTTTGATGTGAACAATGTCTCTGAGTAATTAAATGCAGTTTTTTTTCTTTTTGGAAGTGGGGGCAAGAATGCTTAAGAGAAACTGATTTAAAATGCATCAGAGAATAATACTCCAGAGTAATACTCCAGAATAATACCCCAGATTAACAGGAAAATAAAGATAAATTTAACAGCTAGGGCAAGAATGGGGGACAACACGCCAGTTGGGGCAAAAATGAGGGGCAACACGCCAGCTGGGGCAAGAATGAGTGGTAATTTACAAGCTAGTGTAGAAATTAGTGGTGGTTTACCAGCAAGGCGGTGGCTGTCACAGACTTTTTATTGTATAAACAACACATATTTTTTGTGGAATAGGTTTATGGTAAGCACTTAGAGATAAATATCTTTCTCTCTCTCTCTCTCTCTCTCTCTCTCTCTTATATATATGTGTATATATATATATATATATATATATATATACACACACACACACAAACACATACAAATGCACACGCATGCACACGTCACTTTGTGCCTCTGCAAGACACCAACACTTGCTCCCTCTCTCCCTCTCTCTTTTCTGTCCTCATCTCCTTCTTCTCCTGCTCTTCACCTCTCTCTCCTTCGACAATATCACATCAGACAAATAAAATATTTCAACTTCTCACTGTAATTGTTTTCTGCTTTCACCCATGCCACTACTTACCCTTAAAGCTAATAGGATAATTATCTCATCAAATAGTCTCTTAAAACATCATTTATCATCGTCACCAACACCACTACCACCTCCACCACCACCACCACGATTATCATCATCATCATCTTCACTGTAATGCTCATCATCATCATCATTATCATTATTACCAATACTATCATAGTCATCATCATCATCACCATCATCATCATTATTATCATCCATATCAAAATTATGAACACAGTCAACATCATCACTATGATTGGCTTGTCATCTGTCATCGTCCTCACAATTTTAAACATCCATCTATTTTTTTGTTATCATCATTGTCATCACCAACGTCATTATCATCAGAGAAATGTACAACTTCATCATTACATTGGCACTATCATAATCATCATCATCATCATCATCATCATCAATGAGCCAACAAGATAAGTGTAGTCATCCTACTATGCTAGACATAGCAAACATCATCCTTCTCTTCACCATGATTGCCATTATCATCATCTTTATCATCCTCATCATCATCATAGTCCCTATTCTGTTTTCTTCAGCTTTCTAGCATATTCTTGTTATTTTCTGTTTGTTCCTTGAATGAATGCATACAAGCAAGATATTCAGGCTAGTAATGGAGTGAATCATTAGCTTTGAATGAAGAAACTTCAGTAAGGCGTAGGAGTGGCTGTGTGGTAGGTAGCTTGCTTACCAACCACATGGTCCCAGGTTCAGTCCCACTGCGTGGCATCTTGGGCAAGTGTCTTCTACTATAGCCTCGGGCCAACCAAAGCCTTGTGAGTGGATTTGGTAGACGGAAACTGAAAGAAGCCCGTCGTATGTATGTATATATATATGTATGTGTGTATGTGTTCGTGTGTCTGTCTTTGTCCCCCCCAACATCGCTTGACAACCGATGCTGGTGTGTTTATGTCCCCGCAACTTAGCGGTTCGGCAAAAGAGACCGATAGAATAAGTACTAGGCTTCTAAAGAATAAGTCCTGGGGTCGATTTGCTCGACTAAAGGTGGTGCTCCAGCATGGCCACAGTCAAAAGACTGAAACAAGTAAAAGAGTAAAAGAGTAAATGCATGCATATATATCTATATATCTATCTATATATATATATATATATATATATATATATATATATATATATATAGATATATAGATATGATGTAATCAGTAGCACACTTACCGCAAAAATAAGAGCTGTAGGTTCGATTCCCACATGTACTTATGTTTTTCTGTTGAGGGCTTATGTACTCCAATACTAGCCTATATATATGTTTTGTTTTTGTGTTTTCGTTTCTCATTGTGTTCGACGATTTTTTGATGTCCTGTGCCCATATATATGCATGTATGTGTACATGTGTGTGTAGGTATGCACATATATGTATGGATATATGCATATATTTATATATTATTTATATTGCTGTATGATTGAATGCCATGCATCCTTTTCCATGTAAGTTTTATCTATCTATCTATCTATCTATCTATCTATCTATATATATATATATATATACATATATATTCTTTATTTGTGGATTAACAATTTAACAATGCTATCAATAATTTTACATGGAAAGGATTTCCACAATCTTCAAACAATCCACTTAAAACCGTTGGTATAGCATTGTTAATCCACAAAGAGTATTTATCCACCAAATGTAGTGTTGTAAACTCTACTCTGTGTTTGATACTATCATAAATGTATAAATGTAATCTTTACATCTAACTTATCATGGTTGCTTTGTTACAACACCGAATACTGCATTACTAGCCTTGAGAGATCCACTCATATGGGTACTTGGTACATGAAAGCACACAGATCATAGCAGATGAAATTCATTTGTCAAGGGTGCCAGAATTCCTCATATCATGTGATTTCAGCACCCATGACAAACGGATTTTCTCTGCTATGATCTACATATATGCTTTTATGCATCAAGCAGCTTAATGAGAGGATCTCTCTCAGTTAATAATGTAGTTTTCGGTGTTCTAACAAGGCATCTATGTTAAGGTGGACATAAAGATTACCTTTGGTATTAATACTGCTTCTGTCGCTAATAATCAATGCATAAATATGTATTCTTATAAAGTTATATTTAACATACTCAGCCACACTCAGACATGGAAAGACCTTCTGCTGCAGAAATAGTCCCGGGAGAAAATTCTGTCTAAATGATGTGTGAAAACACATTCGGTCATAAATGACGTCATTAGACTGTGAATTACATTTCTGCATTCTTCCACGTCATCAGCTGATGATGTGAGAGAATGCAGAAATGCATACATCCTAGGATCCAATGATGTCATTCACAGCCCAATGTGTTTTCTCTCTCCCACTCCTCCATTCAGCTCTTACCACCCTCTATCTGTTACTACTGTCCCCCTCTCCCATCCATGTGTTACCACTCTCTCTGTCTCTCTCCCCCTCTCCTCCATACTGCAACTGTTGGTACCTCAATGGTCTACTGTGATATATCTATGTATATATGTAGTTATCTCTCTCTCTCTCTATATATATATACATATATATGTATATATATAAAAATATATATTTATGTATGTGTGTGTGTGTGTGTGTCTAAAAGAGAACTGATGAAATTAAGATATTCCAGGAGCCAGACCAGAACCATGATCTAAACAAAATGGTGAAGAGTTAAGGAATGTCAAGAGCTGAAGTGTTTACCATTTGAAATTTGCCAGAAATAAAAGCCAGGTGGAAGGTGTGTGAGTGAGTGTGTGTGTATGTATACATATGCAAACATAGATAAATACAAACATACATACATACATACATACATACATACATACAGGGTGCAAGAATTATTTGAGGATATATATGGTAATTTAATAAAACAACTTTTATCTAGTAAAAAATAAATGTATTTTAATAAAACATTGTGTACATGTTCTCAGTAAGCTTCAATGTGGGACTGGAATTGTTGACGTGATCTTTATTCAGTTTGGACATTGCCCAGACAATTGTGGTCTTGAGTGAAACTATGGTAATGTGTGGATGTCATTTAGTTTTCCTTTCCCCACTACATACCTATACTCATGCATACAAGGATCTAATATCCATTCCCATATCAAAACAATGCTTGAAGTCCCATAAAATCTCTTTCAAAATTACATATCTTCCATAAAATTTCATAGCTTCATCCAACATAGGGATGGACTATCAAAATATTTAAGAGGATGCCTTGAAAATTGCAGAATTCTCTGTATGAAGCCATTGGTGACATTGTTAATCTACACATAAAGAACATATCTATCCACCAAATGTGATATTGAGCACTCATTCTCACTGTGTGGCATAATTGTATCATGTACATACAAACATACACACACACACACACAAATATATATATCATATATATATGTGTGTGTGTGTGTGTGTAGGTATTTATATTTCACT
The DNA here is from genome assembly GCF_046866305.1 of Octopus bimaculoides. Classification (NCBI taxonomy): domain Eukaryota; kingdom Metazoa; phylum Mollusca; class Cephalopoda; order Octopoda; family Octopodidae; genus Octopus; species Octopus bimaculoides. The sequence goes on from NC_142953.1 coordinate 8,569,396, forward strand.
TCAGTCTTCCTAAATAGATTTTCATTTATTTATCTATTATGTTTTTAGAAGAGTTTAGTGGGGGATTCTGACTTTTGGAACAGCTTTTGTTAGTTTTCTATTGCTTTCTTTTGTTTTACATTGTTTTTTCATTTGTTTTTATGGTGATTTTATATTTTTAGAGAGAAAGAAGTGTGTATAGTCTTTCTTTTTCTTTTTGATTTATATTTCTTCACTTTTACAATCCTACTTCAAAATTGTAGCAAAAAGTAGCAAAAAGAAAGAAACATTTGTTTCTTAGTCTTTGATTTATTTTGTCTTGTTTTTTTTGTTTTTTTAATGAATCCCAAACACACATTCCAAATACATACAAACACATACATCTTTATAGAGTACATATATAAATACATACCCACACATATGTATGTACATGTGTGTGTGTATATGTGTGTATTTACACACCCACATACACATTTTATACATTTATACACACACACACACACACATATACATATATATATATATATATATATATACATATATATATATATATATATATATATATATATATATATATATATATATATATATATATACATACATGCACAAACACACAGAAATGTACACATATACATATGTACATACATTCATACATGCATGCATGTATATAATCAGTATACATTTGCTGACAATAATCCAAAAGTTAATATAAATTCTCAAATTTGAGGAATTCTTGAAATTGTATCATCATCATTTGCTTGCAGGGCAGTCAAATGTGCTAACCATTAGACATACAGAGCTGCTCCACTCTTAAAATCAAAATAAAAGTACAAATTCTTTATCTGGCAACGAAGTAATTACTCTGTCATAGATACAAAACATCAAGATATATGTACCATTTATTTAGTATCTTAGCCAGTACAGGATCAAGTAAATTGCTTCTAAAGTCTACCACAGTAAAAAGTATGGTGTGTTATTTTCATTGATGCTTAGAATGTGAATTAAATTATAAATATTAAATGTTTAAGAATTTCTGTCATATGTGGGAAGACGTTTGCTTCCCAACCACATTGTTCTGGGTTCTGTCTCACAGTATGGCACATTTGGTGTCTTCTACTAAAGCCTCAGGCCAACCAAAGCCTTGTGAGTAGATTTGGTAAAAGGAAATTAAAGAGTCCATACATATATATATATACATATACTAATATTTCAGTTAGGCATTGCAATACTAATGACCTGATGTTAGAGCTCAATATACACATGTTTCAATACAAAGCATGGCATAGAATGTGACAAGGCTGGCCCCTTGACATACAGGTACTACTCACTTTTGCCAGCTGAGTGAACTGGAAGAACATGAAATAGAGTGTCTTGCACAAGGACACAATGCACTGCCAGGAATTGAACTCACAACCTTATAATTGTGAGACGAATACTCTAACCACTTATCTATTCACAGTTTTGAATTAATCATGGCATATCTCATAATTTCAAGATTTTGATGATGAACTCTTTTACTCTTTTACTTGTTTCAGTCATTTGACCGTGGCCATGCTAGAGCACCGCCTTTAGTTGAGCAAATTGACCCCAGAACTTATTCTTTGTAAGCCTAGTGCTTATATCAGTCTCTTTTGCCAAACCACTAAATTACAGGGACATAAACACACCAGCGTCAGAGAAGTTGGGGGGGGGGGACAAACACAGATACACAAACATATACACACATACACACACACACACACACACACACACACATATATATATATATATATATATATATATATATATATATATATATATACGACGGGCTTGTTTCAGTTTCCGTCTACCAAACCCACTCACAAAGCTTTGGTCGGCCTGAGGCTCTAGCAGAAGACACTTGCCCAAGGTGCCACGCAGTGGGACTGAACCCGGAACCATGTGGTTGGTAAGCAAGCTACTTACCACACAGCCACTCCTGCACCTGTGAATGTTTATTTTTAGAATGGCATTGTAGGGTAGGTGTTAGAGGCTGGATCTGGTAGTTTGGAACAGTGAGAGTATTTGGACTGGTTTTGGCCAGTTTGAATGTGTAAGGGTTAAGGTTAAAATCTCACTAATACCTTTGAAGTTCGCACATAAATATCAATGGCTTGCAAAGACAATGTATTTCATTATGCAACCATAATATATTGTAAAGTACATTAAATGTTCTTATAAGTGAACACCATGTCCTGCTGTGTTAGCAGTGCACTTTACATCAACTTGTTTTATTGTTTACCACTTATCTGTTTTAGTCATAGGACTGCGGCTATGCTGGGGCACTGCCTTGAAAGGTTTAGTCCTATAAATTGTCCCCACTATTTATTCTATCAATCGCTTTTTTGCCAAACTGCTAAGTTACAGGGATGTAAACAAACCAGCACTGGCTGTCAAGTAGTGATGGGGAACAAACGCAAACATGAAAACCCACACAGATATCCGTGTGTGTGTATACACACATGACAGACTTCTTTCTGTTTCCTTCTACCAAACCCACTCACAAGACTTTGGTCGGACCAGGGCTATGGTAGAAGACACCTGTTCAAGATGTCATGCAGTGGGACTGAACCTGGAACTACATGGTTGGGAAGTAAACTTCTTATCACACATCCATGCTTGCAATCAATATAAATATATATTGAGAGCATTGTCCAGTCTGAAAACACCCTGGGTGGCTTCAGGTTAAAATCTCAGTTTCCGGGTTAAGGAAAGCTTTATATGTGTTTGTTTTTGGAATCTGTCCAAAATATCTGTTTTGTTACAGGTGAGTCAAAAGACAATCTGAGAATTTACCTAGTAGAAAGTTTAGTTTTACATGAAACTATTGCATCACTCACCTGAGTGGTGGCAGCAATGGTGATGGTGGTGATGGTGACGGCAGCAGAAGTAGAGGTGGTGGGGTGGGGGTAGTTTGGTGATGAGCTTCAGGGATGTAGCAGGGGTAAAATTTGATGGTGGTGGTGGTGGTGGTAGATGTGGTTATACTTGTAGTTATGGTGATGGTATTTCTGTGGTGGTGGTGGTGGTGGTGGTGGTGGTGTGATGCTACAGTTGTAGATGTAAGTGTAGAAGTATGAAATGTGGTGGTGGTGGTGGTGGTGGTGATGCCAGGTGATGGATGTGTAGTGAGCAGAGAGGTGATATCAGCATTGGTGATGGTGGTGGTGGTGGTGGTGGTGGCAAGAAGTGGGGGTTGACAGCATCTTCAGAAATCTGTGAAGTTTCGGTGTATAAACAAGGAATACGTAAACAAATAAACAAAGAAGTAAACAAATCGGTAAATGTTCCATGAGGAAGTTTAGTTTACCTTCTTGTTAACACGGGTAGTTGACTGGGGTGGCGTCTGTTTGGAGGTGGAGTCAGAAAGAATGATAGGTGTGTAAGTAGGAAGCACAATGAAGCAAGTTCCTGGATAAGTATAACTGCTACGGTTAAGTTAGGTTTAACACACACATACATACATACACACCCACATACATACATATACATACATACATTCATACACGTGCGTGCACACACACACACACATATATATTCTCAGGTGCATACACATATACATATATGTATTCTCACACACACACACACACACATACAAATGTATGTACATATATACACGCACTTACATGTGCACGTTCAAACAACGTGAAGAAGAAGATAAAAAGAACAACAACAATTCTCTCTAAAACAAAAGACAACCAAAAATAATCAGTAGATCTCAGACAGGAACAGAATTAAGAAAAACATAAATAAATAAATCTAAAAGAAAAGAAAGAAAACATACCTAAAAAGAAAAGAAAAAGAAAATGCAAACAAAATTGAAGAAAGAAAGAAAGAAAGAAAGAAGGAAAGAATTAAACCGAAATTCTTGACGCTCTTCAACAAAAGAAATTAAGCCATTATTATTTTGTTCCTCAACTGAGCATTTCTGTTAGTTCTGCACAGTAGTTTCAACTCTGGCAGAATAGCACTGCAACGCAACATCCATCCCAGCAGTCGACACTGAAACCATTTTTTTTCTTTGTTGTTGTTGTTGACAAACTTTGTCAGACATCCTATTCTATATATCACTCTTTGGTTTCTCTCTCACTCTCTCTGTCTCTCGAAGACAGAACACTTTGAAAGAGTCTGCTGCTGCCCCTTACCCACTTTCTTTTTTTATCTCCTCTTCTTTTTATTTCCTGGTCTCCTGATATCTTCTGATATCCTCATATCTTTGATATCAACTTACTACGTCCTTTTGATAACCCCCTGAGATATCCCTTGGCTGTAGCTACCTATATCAATTCTTATATATATGCACGTATAAGAATTAGATCCTATATAACATATCCTATATTATATATTACCTTGTAGCACTTTACACATTTACATACAGCCCTTCACACTTAAAATCTCCCGTGGTCCCTTCTTAAAGAACAGCAGACATAACCTCCTCAGGGATTTTACAGGGATTTGGTTAAAGTGATTATTTGATACTATCAATTTATTATGTGAGTATTTAAAAAATGTTTGCTTCTTTATTTTTTTTATTGTTGTTTGGTAATTTTTTTTTTTTTTTGATTTTTTGAATTTTATCTTGAAATATTGTTTATATCAGAAGAAGATTTACTTTTTTTTTTTTTAAAGTTTAGAAATGGGATTTTTACTGAGCAAGACTAGATATAAAAATATCTGATAAGAAGACTTGGAGAAGAAAAATTCTATGAAAAATTGCTTAAATAAATTAGTGAAAAAGATTGACTAGAATTAATTAATGACTGAAAACAATTTGTTAAAAACTGAAGATAATCGGTTAAGGACTGAAGAGAGTTGGTTAAAGACTGAATAGAACATGTTAAAAACTAAATAAAATTGGTCAGACTGAATGCATTTAATTGATGACTGAAGAGAATCAGTTAAAGACTGAACAGAATTGGTTAAGACTTGAGAGGAGACTTGTCTAAATATGGAAAAAGAGAAAAGAATTGACTGGAAATGATTTGAGAAAGGGAGAATTCATTGAAGTCAGAGAAATAATTTAGTGAAGAAGACTGATAAAATGAGTGACCATAAAGAGCATATTGAAGAATTCACATAAGCCTTTTGTTATCATATTTCTGTTGCATTACACTGCCTTTGTTTCAATTAATTTTGAAAATAGTAAAGAATTTAGTAAAATAACTTTGCCATGCTTAAAGTGGTACTTGGAATAAAACTTGATATGAAATTTTGATGGAAGATTTTAATGTAGATCACTTTAAAACTAAGAGTTTGTATCATAGAGATTGGGGCAGTCTTAGGTGGATTGGTTTAAAAGGGTTAAAAGAAAAATGTAAACCTGCATGAAAAATTTAGAATTGATTGAAATGTATATATATATATATATATCTTTTTATAGGGTGGTTTGAAAATCATTTTCCATTTTAAAATTTAAATGACTTTTTTTCATGAAAAGGTCAAATAAATTTTCTCTTTAGATATTTTCTATTTTGAACCTTAAACATTTCTTTGAACTACTTATAGTAAGTAAATCCTACAGATGCCTTCCATTTTCAGACTTGCAGAATCAAACCCTTACTATACTGTATTCTGTAACAGCTCAGTTTATTTTAGCTCCAATTCTCTCTAATTTATTGTCAGATATTATTCTTTGGTTTTTGAATGTTTGAGGTTTGTTTATGTGAATATTTTGTTTAAGGTAATCCACACAAAAAAAAAAGAAAAAAAAAATCGGGAGTTGTGAAATCTAAAATAGAAAATGACTTTGTACTACCTTGAATATAAAAATATAAAAAACAAAACTATATTTTGAGTTAAGTTCAAAATTTGTGTGAAATGAAGAAAATGCAAACTCAGTTTTGAAAGAAAAAAGAAAAAAAAAGCTGTCTTTATTTGACTTTCAAATATTTTTGTTCTTGAACTTGCTTTTGTTCCTGTTGTGGTTATTGATTAGTTTTGCTCAAACAACTTTACAACACAGTTGCCGACAGTCAAATCTTTTGAAACAGAAGACATAAATTATAATACTAAGAGTCTTTTTGTTTTATGGCTTCAGTTGACAGAGCAAACTGAAGTCCATGCTCTATTGGAATCCCATGATCTTTTCCAACAGGGATTTTGTAATCTGAGTAAGGTGGTGAACTAGAAAAGAGTAAGCCATCTTGGACCCAGACTCATAGGTTTCTTCTAACCTCTACTTTGGTTCCTGTTGTTGATGTTATTGTTGCTCAAACACAGATCAGCCGTGATCAAGCAGACCTATGAGCAAAGACATTCTAGCCATGACTATCCATCCTATTATTGTATTTTTGGCAATGTCCTACCCCAGACTACATCAACCAGTACATCCATTTTTAAGACAGTAGAAAATTATTTGAGGGTGATTTATTTGGGTGCTATTTTCAGTAGGTCAAACAACCATGTAGCAGGTCTCTAATTTCTGTTGTTGTTTAACCCTAGGTAAAGCCTGATGACATAAACCTCTGATTAAAGTATTTCCAAGCATGACCATCTTGTCTTTTTAGATGTATTTAATACTGTATTATCTAATGTTTCCACCCCTTTCCATAAGATAGAAGAGGTGTTTGGTTTGAGGGAGATTTAGTAATTATTTCTAGCATATAGAGTGACCCAATAGAAACTACGTTATGTTCTTCATTCCTGTAAATGGCTGGAGATCAGTAGCTGCTGGTGACAGAGTATATGTTATAATATACTTCAATCAGTACAACAACTAAGCTCTAATCCTTCACTGTATCAGGAATAGTGGTGGGCGGGGGAAATTGTTATGGATTTGAGGGAGATTTTTAAAAATCAGGGACATCACTCATTAGTAAGTACCAGAGATTGAAATGCAATTAGATAAGGACTTGCCAGGACTGCATCCATTCTGAGAAAAGTAAAGAATCTGTAAATTTTTTCAAATTCATTAATGTCATCATCATCAGCAGCAGCAGTAGTAGCATTTTGTCTTTTATTTTAATTGCTGGTATAGGTTGGATGGTTTTTCTGAGGTAGCGTTTTACAGCTGGAAGCCCTTCTTGCCACAAATCATTTTAACTATCTCTTTCAATATATAGCAATGCTGTTGATCTCTTCTAAAACAGGAATACATATGGTAAAAAATTCATAGATCTGTAACTAATATTAATCCCTTAATGTTATGCTTCCTTAATCACATTTTTAAAAAATTAATCATACATTTCTAAAATGACATTGTAGGGTAGATGTAAGAAGCTGGATCTGGCCAGTTTGAACATAAAACAGGTAGAATATTGGACTAGATATGACTAATTTAAATGCTAAATGGTTAAATTCTTGTTCCAGTCTTAAAATTTAAATTGTTGGACATTTTTTGCTTTTTCTTAATCAAATGAATTTTAAAGGACTTAAGTGGACAGTTTTCAAATTCAAATGCAGGTGAAATTTTTGTGCTTAGACAAGAGGCCCTGACCACCACAAACCCTGCTTCTCATCATACTGTTGTCTGCTCATCTCCACATTGGTTAGGTTGTATACCAAGATAGGAATTTAGTACTGTGATTTTAGTCACTGTTGTACATGGAGCATGGAAGTTGCTTCTTTTTTTGGCTCTAAGTCAGTACTGCATTGAGTAAGATCTATACTCCAAAGCATCTCAAGCATGCTCACCTCATCTTTTATTCTAATATAGCAAACTACTCTGGACTAGGAAAATTTGGCTGCTGCTTTTAGCAAGTTGAGTGGCCATGTTGAGGTCACTCTGAAGGAGATACAACTACCACAATAAGAAACTTCAGGAACAAATATAGAAGTTTCTTTTGAATCTGAAAGATCTGTTGTTGTAGTCATTTTATTATTATTATTATTATTATCATTTCTTCTTCTTTTTCTTTTTTTTCCTCTTATTATTATAATAACCCAGATAACTGGAGGAATTGTTAGCATGCATTGCGTAATGCTTTGCGGTATTTTGTCTGTCGCTACATTCTGAATTCAAATTCCATTGAGGTCAACTTTATTTTTCATCCTGAAAGGGTCAATAAATTAAGTACCAGTCAAACAGTGGGGTCAATGCAATCGACTAGTCCCCTCCCCACAAAACTTTGTGCCTTCAGTAGAAAGGATTATTATTATTATTTTAAGGTGGTGAGCTGGCAGAAACGTTAGCACGCCAGGCAAAATGCTTAGCAGTATTTCGTCCATCTTCACATTCTGAGTTCAAATTCTGCTGAAGTCAACTTTGCCTTTCATCCTTTCAGGGTCGATAAAGTAAGTACCAGTTGAGTATTGGGGTTGATATAATTGACTATACCTTATTTGTTAAGGTTGTGAGGTATCGGAATTGTTAGCACACCGGACAAAATGCTTAGTGGGATTTCATCCATCTTTATTTCAAAATATTTTCATTTTGTTCTAAGTTCAAATTCTACTGAGGTTGACTCTGACTTTCATCCCTTCAGGGTCGATAAAATAATTGGGGTAATGTAATTGACTTACCCTCCCATCAAAACCTGGTGGCCCCGTGCCAAAATTTCAAACCACTATTACTATTTTTTAGCTGTTGTTGTTGCTACAGTTCCTGTTTGGCTGAAACTTTTCAAAGCATTCAATGAATAGAAAACAATCTGCTTCTGTCTTTGCCATATCCTCCTTTTATTTCCAACCATATGCCACATCTGTTGTTCTAATGTCTGTTTGAACAATACCTAGGTCAACATTGTCTTCATCATTCTTAACCAGGCAGCCAACACTTTCAGCATTCTCCTTCAAAGGTCAGGGAGAGGTCATTTCTGTGGCACACATACACACATGCATTTTGAAATGTTTTAACTGGGAAAGGTTTACATAACGGAAGCACTTCCTATCATATATTACACAAACCTGAAACATATGAATTAAATGATTTCAAAATATCAGTATTTGATTTCACTTCATTGTTACAACTTATACAACTCCAATGTCAGTGCAAACTAACTGATCCACACTTCACTTATGGAGATACACACACATATATATCTATTGTTTTCCTTTTAAAGAAATATATATATATATATATATATGCACGCACACACAAACATACATACATGCACATGTATATATAATACATATTTATTTCTTTTGTCTTCATTTAAAAAAAAGAACACACCTATTTCTTGTTTTCATTTCTTCATTCTAAAGAAAAGGAATATTTGTGTGTGTGTGCAATTGACTGCTTTTAAAGTTTTCTTATTTGATTTATCTTCATCTATGATGATGTGTTGTCTTAAAGTGATACATTTTCATAAATTCACAAAGTAAATTGCACTATATTTAAAATGAAATTTGAAAACTACAACCCTACTTGCAGATATATCTAGTTCTGAAGAAAATTAGGGAAACTAAGCTACATTAATCAAAAACTACCTATAATTAGCACTGAAATCTCACTTAATTTCTCATTATTTTTGCCTCTTGGCGCTATGCTTTTTCACCTTGCCAAAGTTAGTCAAGGTCATAGCTCTCTGTAAATGTCTTATTCTTCTTCTTAACCTTCTAATTCTGAAATCTTGCCAGTGTTTATATTTATAAATTGTAAAAGAAAATAATTAATAAAATAAAGTAAAATAAAAATCTCTTAACCCTTTAGCATTTAAACTAGACATATCCAGCCAAAATATTCTACCTGTTTTAAGTTCAAACTGGCCAGAGGCTTCAAAAAAATACAGTTGCATAATCAAAATCATGAGGCTACAAGATAATGTTGGATAAATTCAAAACAATGTGAACAAATAAGGGTTACCTTTCGTAGAATAACCTGAATGTTAAAGGGTTAAAGGTTCAAGGTGTTTACAAAAGACAATGCTTAGTCCTGATTTTCTCTTTTTTTATGGTTTAGACAGCTATGACCCTTATTGTGGCGTTTTTGATACAAGATAAGGGGAAAACAGAAAACTAAACTACATTTCAAAAGGGATTCTTAGACAAAGGCCTTGCCAAAATATTTACAACAGAGTGCACTAAGTGACTACGTTGAATTAAGACTACCACCCAAGAAGAGTAACAACATGGACCCTATAAAATCTGAACAGTTGAGTGGTAAATAATTATTAATCCACCACAAGTAGCCTTCCAGGTAGATGTAGTACCTATATGGAGTACTCAATACTGTATAGTAGAGTAGATGTTTATTGATTTTACAAGGGAAAGGTTAACAGTAACTTAGAAATTTCAGCTTTCATGCTAATATCAGACTGTCTGATAATAGCAAAGAAAACTGAGTTTGAAGTCAGTCAACTTTTTCCTTTTTCCTTATAAATATATATATGTGTGTGTGTATGTATATATATATATATATATATATATATATATATATATATATATATATATATATATGGGAGAATATACGAAAAAACAACAGACGAGGACAGGTGGTGTAAATAACAAAAGGATGTATTAGTATGACGCTCGGGAATACGGAAAGTCTTTGACGTTTCGAGCTACGCTCTTCAACAGAAAGAATACGGAGACAAGGAGAAAACATGGAGAAAAAAAATTGAATAGTGTTCAGTCAACGGTCAATCATAATAATGACTGATCATAACAATGGCTGACCGGAAGTTAGAAATTCTTTTTTCAGGAGAGCTAAGAAAAGGGGGAGAGAGACGGTAGGTGAAGGAAAGTAAAGGTAAAAAAAGATGATAAAGGAGGTTTACAAAAGTGGAAAAGTTCAAAAGTTCAAAATACACACACACACACACACACATGCATGCACGTGCACACACACACATACACATATACGCACTAGTGACTGTATGTACTGATAGATGTATGACTGCTACTGTCACACTAAAAGCTCCACATTGATTTCCGTAGTTATCTGTAACTTCATACAATCGTGTTCCCTGATGATCTCTTGTGGCAGAGTATTTGGAACACATATTCTAAGGATCCAAACACCTATAATGGTGATTTACGCATAGGAATTATTATATAAACTCATGTTTATCCTTATTTTATATGTGTGTGTATGTACATATATATCCTCTAATTCATTATGTACTTTGTACTTCTATATGTAAACCATGTTTGCAAAATAACATAGTCTGCCATGGACACCTGTGCTTTGGTTCTTTCTTTTTTTCTTTTCTTCCTTTTTTGTCACTTTTGCTATGAATTAAATTAATGAATTCAACGGAATACACCGTCTGCAAGTAGTTGGGTTCAGCATATTATCCTCCATTTTCTAATTGTTACACAAATTTTGGGTAAAACCTCCACTTTTACCCGCTCCCATTGATTGCACCTAGTATAGCACTAGTGTAGCAATAATTGGGTACCCTCCCAGCAGTATACTGTATAGATACTATCCCTTAGTGGGTTGAACCCCCAACCCCTAACTCTCTCACGTTATATATATATATATAAATGCATCAAACAAGAGTAAGATTCTGGTATATATGCATATTCATACACACACATTTATACATGTATGAATATGTATGTGCATCCCTTTACTTGTTTCAGTCATTAGACTGAGGCCATGCTGGGGCACCACTTCAATGAATTTTAGTCAAACACTTTAACCCTTGTACTTCTTTTTTAAAGCTTGGTACTTATTCATTCGCCAAACTGCTAACTTATGGGACAAGCAGTGGTAAGATCAAACACACACACACACACACAATAGGCTTCTTTCAGTTTTCAACTACCAAGTCCCCCTCACAAGACTATAGAAAGCTATAGTAAAGGACACTTGCCCAAGGTTCCACTCAGTGGGACTGAACCTTGAACCATATGGTTGAGAAGCAAATTTCTTATCACACAGTCACGCCTGTACCTATGTGTATGCAAGTATGTATGTATGTCTGCATGCATGCATTCATACGTATGTATGTCTGTATGTATGTACGTATGTATGTATGTATGTATGTATGTATGTATGGGAATGTGTGTGTATGTTACTACATGTGTCTTTGTATTTGAAACATAAATTGACATATTGGTATCTGTGCTGTCTATGCGTCTTTCAAGGGTTGGTTCCACCAACAGTAAGGTCCTGACCCACTCATGCCATTACATTCTTGTATATTTGTGATTGCATTTATTTTCCAATTTACTTTCCAATCATGGAAAATGGGTGCCCTTATCTGCCCTAACCCTAACCCTCTCTTTAACGCTTAATTTCTTTTTATAAAAAGGTTGCAAAGCATTCAAGTTCTTCAGTATTTCGGTCCTCTCCCTCTCTCTCTCCCACATTTTCTTTTCTTTCTCTCTCACCTTGCTATTGTATATCCCTCTCAATCCCTAGAGTAACGTTTCAGTCATTAGACTGAAGCTGTGCTGGGGCACTGCCTTGAAGAACTTCTAGTTGAATGAATCAAGCTCAATACTTATTGTCCCAAGTCTGGTACTTACTCTACCTGCCTCTTTTGCTGAACTACTGTGGGGATGTAAACACACTAACACCGGTTGTCAAGTGGTGGTGGGGAACAAACACAAACACCAAGACTAACACACACACACACACACACACACACACACACACATACAAACACTCACACACACATGTATATACGACAGGTTTCTTTCAGGTTTCTACCAAATCCACACACAAGACTTTGGTCAGCCCAAGGCTATATATTGTAAAAGACACTTGCTCATGGTGCCATACACTGGAACTGAACCCAGAACCATGTGGTTGGGAAGCAAGCTCCTTACCATACAGCCATGCCTGCACAATGTAAAATGCTTCCTAGACTTAATCTTGCTTAACTTTGGGTAACTGAACATGAACTTGTGCATTCAACATGATACAGCTGTATATAGATTTTTTTCGCTAATTCATCCTTTTACCATAGTTTGTTATAGTTTTCTTTTCTCTGTTCCTTTATAGTCCTGTCCTCTCTCATTTTCTTCCCCCTTTTCTCTTTCTAATTTCTCTATGTCATTTACTTGCTACTTCCCTCTAAACACACTTATAAAAAGTCTTGCCATCTGTCCAACTTCAAGCATCTGATCTCTGTAACATATGTGTAACAAAATAGTGTTCCCCTGGTGATTCATTGTGATTCAATTAAACTTGGAACATCCACTGCCATCATTCTAAGCAATCACAACAGTGAACAAACTATATAAACTTCTGTTTATCATAATTGCTTATGTATTTATGATAGATGTGTGTGCGTGTGTATGTATGTGTGCGTGTATATATGTATGATAGGATGTACGTACGTGTGCTATGTATGTATGTGCGTGTGTATGTATGTATGTATGCATGATAGGATATCTGTGTGTGTGTGTGTGTGTGTGTATATGAGAGGATGTATGTATGTTTGTATGTATGTGCACATATATGTATGTATGGGTGAATGTATGTATGTTGAAGCTAATACTCCTTGCATAACCATATTTTGAAATTGCATCCACAAAATTAAACATTGTGCTTAAATTAATTGCAATAATTGTAATAATGATACAGAGAAAAGGAAATAGAGAGCTAACACACACACACATCATCATCATCATCATCATCATCATCATCATCATCATCATCATCATCATCATCATCATCATCATCATGATTTAATGTCTGCTTTACATACTGGCTTGGGTTAGATGGCCTGACAGGAGCCTGAAGAATGTGCTTAACTCTGCTGTCTGCTTTGGTATGGTTTCTACAGCTGGATTTCCTTCCTAACACCAACCACTTTACAGAATGTACTGGGAGTTTTTTTTTACATGACATCAGCACCAGTGAGACAACCACATAACTTAAGAATACAAGACCCCTCAACTGAAGAGAGAATAGTATTGAGGGAGATGGCTTTGTGCCAGCTGATGAAAGGTTAGAATATGATAGAGCAGTGGTTTTCAACCAGGATCTGTATGACCTGTGGGGGTTCATAGATTTTGTTGTTAAAATTTACTTGCAATAAAATTGGTTATACTTCTACAATACACAAAATATCTTAACAATATTTTTAATACAGTTCCTAAAAATATTTAACTATAGAAATATGAGATTTTTTACATCAAGTGGCTGCACAGGTTGAGTAGAATCAAATAGGAATCAAAGGGATTCATGGTCAAAAAACGGTCAAGACTCACTGTGATTGATAGACAGAAACAGGTGTCTTGCAGCAGAGGAGATACATAGATACCCCAGCTGGAAAAAGGGAGAGGAGAAGAGAGAGACTCAGTGAGACTTGGCATCTAAAGACCACTTTTCACCCCTTTGTCCCATATCTTCCTAGGTCATCCTCTTCCTCAGGTTCCATCCACATTTAACAATCAGCACTTCTTCATGCAGCTGTCCTCATCCATACACATCACTTGACTATACCAGCATAGTCTTCTCTCCTGCACACATCTGATACCTCTTATACCTAATTTTTCTCTTACACTTTGTCATATATGCATAACTGACATTGCACATCTAGCAGAGCATGCTAGTTTCACTTCTTTTAAGCCTTTACATTCACAGCCCATATTTCACTATCATGAAGCATAGCTGCTCATATACAAGCATCATACAATCTGCCTTTCACCCTGAGGTAGAGGCCTTTTGTTACCAACAAAGATAATAACTCTCTAAACTTTGCCCAACCGGTTCTTATTCTAGCAACTGTGCTTTCAGAGCACCCTCCTTCACTACTAATTAGGTTACCTAATTAACAAAAGCCACTGCTGCTAAGGATCCTCCTGGGCATTTGAGGAAATCTATTTCTTGTGTGTTATTTATTAGTGTTTATTTTTCTGGCACATTGGCCCACTTCTGGATACATTGTATAGAATTTCTAAGTGCACTTTTCTTCATACCGAGTAGTCATTTCCCTGAAGGGATAAGTAATTTGTCTGCTTTCCTGATTACTAGGACTTTGGTCTTTGCTAAGTTAACTCTATGGCTCTTTGATTTCAAGCTTTGCTTCCACACCTGAAATTTCTCTGATTCTACTATAGATTCAACTATAAGAACAAGGTCCCTTTAGCAACCAGTTTTAAATTCTTCTACTATGGCTTGGGGGATTATGATTAATAAGAGGGGGTTGAGAAGCGAGCCATAGCGAACTCCTATTTGCATACCAAATTCCATTACTATACTCATATACATGGCATGGATATTTATCACCAGCCTCTAGTTTCTGCAGTAATCACCACCCTTCCAAAGACTTTATCCATATTGGCAAATGCCAGGTACAACAGTATATTTTTGGCTAAATGCTGTATCAGTTGTGCTTCTCCTTGGCACAAAACCAAGATGCATATCATCTATGCTAACTCTTTTCCTAATTAGTTGAGCTATGACCCTTTCTCTAACTTTCATGACCTGATGCAGCAATTTGATACTTCTGCAAATTACATTTGTCTCAGACACCTCCTTTACCTTTGTATCAGTTGACAATAATGTTTATACTCCAATTGTTGAGTATGATACCTTCTTCGACAATCTGATCAATTATATGGGTAGCTAGGCCGTATGCTACTCCACTGAATATTTGAAGCATCTTAGTGGTAATTCCTGGTGGATCAGGAGCTTTCTGTCTTCATATCCTTAATTAGTTTATTTATGATACATAGCTGTCAACTAGGATAGCTGGTCCATCTGTTGACTCGTCACTAGGAAGACTCTCTTCTCTCCATGAATTCCCTACATTTAATAGCCTCTTTCTAGCATTGGAAAGAGATCGAAAGAAGTGGAAATTTGTTGGTGCCAAATCAGGAGAGTACAGTGGGTGTGGCAGCACATCCCAGCTATGCGTTTGAATGGGTTCCTTGGTCATATTGGCGATATGAGGGTAGGCGTTGTCGTGCAGCAGAAGAACTCCCTGCTGACGATTAGGTCTTTTCTCTTGAATAGCCGTGTTGTCATTCCATCTGTTGAACGTAGAGTTCCGCATTGACCGTTTGGTTCTGTTCAAGCAATTCATAATGGATAATCCCTTCCCAGTCCCACCATACAAACAACATTGTTTTACACAGATGAAGATCTTGTTTCACGCATGGTGTCGCTTGTTTACTGGGGCTAAGCCATTCCTTATGCTGCTTCATATTGATGTACAGGCACCATTTTTCGTCGTTAGTAACGATTCGGTAAAGAAATCGTAGCTCGTGTCCATGAATTGATCAGTGACGAGCAAGCAAACCAGCGGAGATTGTGGCTCATTGATTTTTGTTGTTGTCACTTGAAGCATGTGGAACCCATGCTCCATACTTCTGAACCTTTCTCATCGAGTGAAGATGCTTCTCTATAGCAGTGTGGGAGCATTCCATTTTCTCTGCCAGTTTCCTTGTCATTTGACAAGAATTTTCGTGCAAAAGTTAGTTTAACCACTCTTCATTGAACTCAACTGGATGGCCAGAATGAGGTGCATCTTTGAAGTCAAAATTTCCATTTTTGAACTTGGCATACCAATCACAAGTGGTTCTTTTAGCTATGGCACCCTCTCCATACTAGCACAAATGTCGCGAGCAGCTTTTGTGGCCTTAGAACCTTGATTAAAAGCAAAAAGGAGGTGTTGAAAATGCTTGTTTTTCTTAACTTGACATTCTATATTAATGATCTGAAAATAAACAAAAATGAACTAAAATTGACTAGACTGTTGCCCAAGGTGCCACGCAGTGGGACTGAACCTAGAACCATGTGGTTGGTATGCAAGCTACTTACCACACAGCCACTCCTGCACCTATATGTGTGTGTGTGTGTGTGTGTGCATGTGTGTGTGTGTGTAAGTGTGTGCATACATATGTGTGTGTGTATATATGTATATATGTCATCATCATTATCGTTTAACGTTCATCTTCCATGCATGCATGGGTAGGACAGTTGACAGGAGTCGGCCAGGTAGAAAACCTACCCTAGGCTGCTGTGTCTGTTTTGGCAGGGATTTTACGGCTGGATGCCCTTCCTAGCACCAACCACTCCACAGAGTGGACTTAGTGCTTTTTATGTGGCACTAGCACAAATGAGGTTAGTTTTGGCATGATTTTTACAGCTGGATGCCCTTCCTAACACCAACCATGTCGCAGTGCAGACTGGATGCTTTTAACATGGCACCAGCACTGGCATGATGTAGTTCTTGGACCTATTGCTTACTTTTTCTTGCTTATAACAGCACATCAAATGTGATGACAAAATTGATCCAAGACATTCACCCGCCTCCACTTCAAGCACATTGTTTCTCATGGAAGTGGATGTGGCTGACAAGACTGATAGGAGATAGGCAGATCCTATAAAACTAAGGGTGCTGAAAGTGACCCTGAAACCCCAGCTGCAGGGGGTTGATAATGATGTCTCCTCTTCTCTTCATTCTATTCCAGCATTACACATAGACCTCCATGCCCTCAATTAACACCCAAGGGCTCCAACCAACTGGGAGGAACACTGCATAAAATGAGAGACTACTTGAGATGATCATTGGGTTTCCATTGTGAGTGTGTATGTATATATATATGTATGTAAACACACAGATAGATAGACAGGAGCAAAGTTTTGTGTTTAAGAAGTTTACCTTGCAACCAGTTGTGCGCATATGTATATATCTTTATATGCATATGCATAAATATATATATATATATATATATATATATATATACATACACACACACATGTGTATATGGATATAACCATGTTTACATGCATACATCCCTGTGTTTGTATTTTTCTCTAGCTGCTTGACAACTTGTTTTGATCTGTTTACATTCCTGTAACTTAGTGGCTTAGTAAAAAGAGACCAATAGAATAAATATCATACTTAAAGTAGTACTGGGAAAATTTCATCATCTAAACTCTCCAAGGTAGTGCCCCAGTTTGGTCACAAGTTTATGACTAGCGCATATAAAGAATAACTTGATAAGATACACGATATGTGTGTGTGTATATATGTATATATATATATATAAATACATATATGTACATGTGTGTATAAATATGTGTGTGTGTGACTATATGTGTGTTTGTATGTGCACATATGTATGTACACACACACATATTGACAAGGATAAAGATATATATATATATTAAGAGAGAGAAAGAGAGAGAGATGTATGTATATGTGTGTGCGTGCATAAAACTAACCCCAATAATAATTTAATTAACATGGGAGCAAATCTCTTAACCTCAAACTTTAAAATAGTTGATAGGATAGAATGCATAGCTGCCTGCCCTCTTCGTGTTTGTTTAAAATATCATAAACCTAGTTTCCTAAGTGATGACTTTAAAGGCAGACTTATTAACAAGACTTTTGGCAGAGAAGGTAAGGGTAGCAAGAATATTCTAGATTCAATCAGAAACTGTATGATACAAACTTTTAACTTCAACAAAACTTTAATTAGATTGATAACACACAAGATAATCTCAACGTTAAGTTCTCACGCCCTGTTATTTTGTACCTTTATTACTGTATTTCCTTTAATGAAGGTATTAGATTTCAACTGCAGGTATCATTATTGACATAGATGTTATTACTGACTTTATTATTATGTTTACAAGAAAGTTCCTTTGTTCTTTTAATACTTTGTTCAGGGTCAAAAAGATTGGCACAGAACTTTTTGTTTTTCTTATGGGCTGTTTTGATGCAGCAGAAGTTTGTAACCTAACTGGGTTATTTGTTTTGGATATTATCCTAACAAAATTTTATTCTATAGAGTTAGATATATACTAGGTATAAACAGAGATGATGGATTAATTTTAACTTGTAACCCAGCCAATTAGACAGGGTTAGGAAAGACTTATTTCATGCTCTCAAAAGCTCCAAACTTAAGATTCTTGCATATTCTAGTGTTAGTATACTTAATTTTATAGATATTACCCTTAATTTAACCTCTAGAAATGTTAGAAAGTGTAATAAAATTAACTGCATAACCACAAAGACACAATAACCATCATCCTGAGTCCATTTGAGAAATTTAACTGGTAATATCATAAAAGAATTTCCAGTTTATCTTACCATGAAGAGATATTTAATGGCACAGGAGGCTCTAAATAGGAGTGTTTTCACAGAAAAAAAATTCAATACACACTGAAGTAGTATTCTATTAGTTCTGATAGTATTCTGCTTTTCTGAAGCAGAAAAAGTAAAATGATATACTGTAGCCCATCATTTGGTTTGAATTTCAACTCAAATATTGTTTGTTTTTTTCCTAAATCTAGTTAGCAAACACTTACCTTCTAACCATAAGTTTCACAAAAATTTATAGAAATTGTGTTAAGACAAGTTACAGCTGTCCTGACATGTTTTATCTTTGGTTTCTTTAACTATTAGAAAAAAATTATCACAGACAATCACAAGCCATCCTCCACAAGGCAACTGCCACACAAATAGCATGTCTGTCAAACAGTAAATGCCTTCAAAAAAGTGTTGTGTACTGTACTTAGATCTCATCTGGTAGTTGGACAAAAGTTCAAAGAATAATACAGGGTTTACATAAAAACCAAGTATAACCAACATTACTTCATTCAAGTATGTAGAAAAAAAGAGGCACATCATGCTTTCCAAGTACATCTGGAATGTGAAGGATATGCTATTCATAACTACATATTTGACTGATTAATTGTCAAATGTGCACCAGCATATATCAACTGGTTCTATTTTCACCACTGATATCAGAGGAATACATCTTGACATAACCGCTACAACTACTAAATTTGAAATTAGTTCTGATCTCTTTATGCCTTTACCAAAGAAAATTTATATGAATATTCTTACTGCCAGCTGGACAATGCTACATACATTTGAATGATTTCTCTATAGATCTTTCTATACTTACAAAACTTTCTATTCGTTCTCATCTCTATTTCCTAATTCTTTTTGTTTATATTCGCTACTTTTTATCTACCATATTCTGTTCTTTTGTCTTCATATATTTCAGCTTACTATATCTATCTTTTATCATAGAGCTATTTCATATCACTTGAGTCCTGGCCTACATGCTGCATATTGTACATTTGCAGATTTCAACTGGTTCCTTTTAAATCAGTCTCTATTCCATTGAAACTCATAATGGTATACTTATATATTCATATATATATATATATAAATATATATATATATAAATATATATATATATAAATATATATATATATATATATATATATATATATATATATATATATATATATATATATATATATAGAGAGAGAGAGAGAGAGAGAGAGAGAGAGAGAGAGAGAGAGATTCAAAAATTGAATATGGTACTTATGTTTAGGCATCAGAATATAGTATGGTATGGTATTATATAAAAACCATTCCAAAAACTAGGTGATCAAAAAATCAAAATAAGCAACAAGGATTTTAAAGATGGTTGCAGTACGCACGTTTCATGCTACTCCATTTATTTAGCTAGATAGATAGATAGATAGACAGACAGACAGACAGATAGATAGAATGATAGACAGATAGATAGATAGATAGATAGATAGATACATGTGTGTGTGTGTGTGTGTGTGTGTGTGTGTATGTTTTACTCAGGGCATGTAATTGTCTTGTATGGATGTTTGTATGTCTTATTAGGTGTAAATCTAAAGATCTATGTAAATATGTAAGTGCAAGTATACGTCATCACACTTTATCTTTGTGTAGATTCATATAGTTATGTATAGATAACTATCAGTGACATCAACCATGCATGTAAATACACTCAGATGTCTCTTTGCATATATGCACATATGTATGTGTTTATATGTATATATATATATATATATATATATATATATATATATATATATATATACATATATATGCTTATATGTATATAGCTATACACGAATTCAAGTCCACATTTATATATTCTTGCATGTAATTGTTTAAGTATATCCATGTGTATTTTGGGATATATGACATGGGTGTGCAGTAATAAGTTTACTTTGCAAACACATGGCCTCAGGTTCAGTGCCACGCAGTGGCATCTTTGGCAAGAGTCTTTTGCTATAGCCCTGCCCAACCAAAACCATATGGGTAGATTTGGTACACAGAAACACTGAAACTGAAAGTAGGCTGTTGTGTGTATATGGGTGTGTGTGTGTGTGTGTGTATATATATATATATATATATATATATATATATATATATATATATATATATAGAGGTGATGGTGTTACTGTCTGTCTGGTAAGAAGTTTGCTTCCCAACCACGTGGCTCCAGGTTCAGTTCCACTGTGTGGCACTTTGGACAAGTATCTTCTGCTATAGCTCTGACTGACCAAAGTCTTGTAAGTGGATTTGGTATACAGAAACTAAAAGAAGCCTATCATGTATGTATGTACACACACACACACACGAGTCTTTGTATTTGTTCCCCACCCTCGCTTGACAACAGGTGTTGGATTGTTTACATCCCTCATAATGGAGAGCAGTAGAATAAGTGCCAGGCTTTAAAAATAAGTACTGGTGTCAATTCGTTTGATTAAAACCCTTCAAGGCACTGCCCCTGCATGACCACAACTCAGTGACTGAAATAAGTAAGCAATCAAAGATAGAAGATGTCAGTTAATACATGTTATGGTTGTATTGAAGTTTGAGTGAAAGCATAAGCAAATATTCAGCTGCATGCATATGTGAGTAGTTATGGTGAATTTTTGTACATTTACTTCCTCACAAATTTTTTCTGCTCATGAACCTGTAGATGCATGTGTTACAATATAAAGATGTATGTGGGAATGTAAATATGTTTATTCTTGTGTGCCCTCATTTTACACCACATTCTCTATGTGTATTTACAGAAGTATATAAGTTAGTGCATATGTCTTTATATATATATTAAGATGCAGGCATGGTTGTATGGTGTGAATTTTTCATTGCAACCACATGGTTCTGGAATCAGTTCCACTGCGTGGCACCGTGGACAAGTATTTTCTACAATAGCCCCAAGCCCAACCAAAACCTTGGATCTGCATTTGGTAGTCAGAAATTAAAGAAACTTGTCATATATATCCGTCCCACCCATACCAACATGGAAAATGGATGTGAAATGATGATGATGGTATATTTAACTCACTTTGTGATCATGAGTGCACATGCAGCATGCAGCTTGCATGAGGACATTTATACATCCATATTTGTTAACGGTTATTTTTGATACTTTTCTTGCTGTACTCTGTGTTCATTTCTTTTTTGCATCTGTGATTTTACTTTCGATCTTCTATGTAAATGAAGATATTTCCTTCATTTTGCTGCTTTTCTTTATGCGAAATGAGAAGATACATTGCGGAATTGTTATTTTAATGAGCTGTGTCTATTTATCACCCAATGAGACATATCTGCACCGCCAGATGCTCCTGAATCAGTTGTTGAGTGTCCCTCCTGTAAGGGACCAATGCTAAATGTGTCGAAACAATTGTCATGATTAATAATAAATTCTCGTATATTCCATCTTTCAGTTACCATATATATATTTAGACTTACATGCATACATATATCTATAAACACATACATATGTATGTGTTGTGTGGGTGTTACTGTTCCCCTGCTTTGACATCATATGATAGTTGTCAATGAATGTTACCATCATGCAAGCAGTGTCCTGCGTTCCCAATCTTCTATGAAAACATTTCTGGTTATGGGGAAATGTTACCTTACTTGTAAACAGGTGAGAGTTGGTAACAGGAAGAGCATCCAGCCATAGAAAATCTGCCTAGACAAAATTCCATTTGAGCCATGCAAGTATGGAAAAGTATGCATAAAAGTGATAATAAGGATGATGTTTGTGTTCATAGGTATCAAGACAAGAATCTGAACCAAAACAAATTCAAAAAATCAAAATAGAAATATATTCTTTTGGGTCAAAAATATCAATAATATCTACGGACAAACATTATTTGTTTTTTTACTCTTAACTTACACACCATTGCTACCAGAGAACATCTATTCAATATGTACATTTATGTTTATATTTATATACTTGGTTGAGAAGTTTGCTTACAACAACAAGGTTTTGGGTTCTATCACATTGTGTGGCCCTTTGAGCATGTGTCTTCTGCTATAGGCCTGGGCCAACCAAAGCCCTGTGAGTGGATTTGGTAGACAGAAACTGAAAAATGCTCTCATATATAAATGTGTGTGTGTGAGTGTTGGTATGTACATGTGTGTGTGTATGAGTGTGAATGTATGCATGTTTGTATTTCCTTGCCTTGACATTGCTTGACAGTTGTCAAGCAATGAATTTCACTGTCATACAAGCAGTGTCATTCATTTCCAATATTCTGCAAAAAGCAGGAAGAGCATCCAGCCATAGAGAATTTGGCTCAATAAACTCTGTCTGATATTTGCAAGCATGGGAAGGAAGACATTAAAATGATGATGAGAAGGAAGAGGAGGACGAAGAGGTATCCATCTTCAAAATTACACTCACTTAAACCATATGCACTCAGGCATGTATAGTTATGCATGCGCATATACTCATACATGCATTAGAACTAAGATCTCAGTATAACACACACACACACACACACGCTCAAGCACATGCAAAAATGTGCAACTGTAAAAGCAAATTAATTTCACTTTCCTCGATATCCCCCATATTCGTGTGTGTGTGTGTGTATATGTGCACTTGTACATGAGTGTGTGTGTGTGTGTTCACTTGTACATGAGTGTGTGTGTGGGTGTGTGTGTGTGTGTATGTATTTATACGTTTGACTCTTTAGAAAGTATAACGGTATGTGGTATATTTATTATAAAATGAAAGCTTCAATTTATATTTTCTTGAAATAATTATAAATATTCATAATACAAACTCTGTAATTTTATTTAGTATATACCAGTATATTTTGTATTATTTGCATATACATACATACATACATACATATATATATATATATATATATATATATATATATATATATATATATATATATATATATGATATTTTGGAATAAGTAATAATGTATTTTGGAATGATTTGACTGTAATAATATACTTAGGAATTAATTCACTACAATATAAATGGAAAAACATATTTTCTTTTGACAATTATTTTTCCATAGCTTTTGACTTATGTGAAATATTTTTAGTATATATATATATGTGTGTGTGTGTGTGTGTGTGTGTGTTTGTGTAATTGTGTGTGTTTGTGTGTAGTTGGGGTGGGGTTGTCTATTTAGATATATAAGTGTTTAGATGATAAGTACAAGGGAATTTTACAATAGTGGTTTAAATAATGATCTCAATAAACATTGAAATTAGAATTTCTTGACTTATATAATATAGACAGAAGGTGCAGGCCTGACTGTGTGGTAAGAAGTTTGCTTCGCAACTACATGGTTTTATGTCCAGTCACACAACATGGCACCTTGGGGTAAGTGTCTTCTCCAATAGCCTTGAGTTGATCAAAGATTTGGTAGATGGAAACAGAAGATAGAAGCCCACTATATACATATATATATATATATATATATATAACACAAGATGATAGAATGAACAGGCTTTAATCAAAATCGCTATAATTGTTTCTGTGAGTAGTATAAACTGGTAATTGCTGTTGTAGTGATTTGGATTAAAGCCTGTTCATTCCATCTTCTCGTACTGTAATTTTTTAATATCAATTCTATGATATTAATGAATTTCCACATGTATATCCATTAAAAGGCGAATTCCTGCTATATGATAGCATATGGTAGCCAATACCTATGGAAGAGCTTTGTAAAGCATGCCATAAGGTTATTACCCAGATTATGTGTGAGTGTGTGCATGTGTGTGCCTCAGTGTGAAGTGGTTATATCTGCCACAACCTCGTGTTGGTTTGTCTACATCCCCATAACTTAGCAGTTCAACAAAAGAGCCTTAATGAATAAGTAGCACACTTAGAAAAAAAGAGTACTGGGGATTGATTTTTGAGGCCAAAACCCTTCAAGGCAGTGCCCAAGCAAGGCCACTGTCCAAAGACAAAGACAAGTAAAAGATAAGATATCTAGCACTTTGGGCAAGTACTTTCTACTAAAGCCCCACTTTGACTAAAGCCCCACTTTGACTAAAGCCTTGTGAGTGGATTTGTTAGATGGAAACTGAAAGAATCCCATTGTATATGAATATGTTGCTATATCTATCTTTATATGTGGGGGAGGAATAAGTGTAAGTGGGTGTGTTGGTTTCTAATTGCCTTGGGTTCATATAACAGTTTCAAAATAGGAACAACTGTTATACAAAGTGCTGTTGTTCCTTTTCAATCTTCCATTGAAACATGTCTGGTCACGGGGGGGCGAGGGAATACCATGCATGAAAGAACGTGAGTGCTGATGACAGGATGGACATCTAACCATTGACGGTATGTTTGAATTCCATCTAGCCCATGCAAACATAGAAAAGTGTGTGTTAAAATGAGGATAACAATGATGATAGATATAATATTTGTGTGTGTGTGTGTGTGCACATGCACAGAAAGTTAAATATCATTACTCAAAAGAATTTGGGGGCGAGTGCTTTTTTTCAGACTTATAAACTACAGACCAACTAATATATTTATATATTTATACCACAAGATCCCTTTGGATGAACAGCACATGGAATCTACAGCTCCATACTTTCCATTTGTAATGACAAAATATGAACTCCTATCGGAATTTACATACCACGGACAAGAAGCATCTCTACCACTTCTACATACCACTTTCCTCGGATAATGGAACTGCAACTATAACATCCTATATATATATTTCTTTTTACTACTTTGATTCTCTTATTTCCCTTTATACTTCTTATTTCCATCCTTTTCCAAAATAACTCCGTATATCGAACTCTACTATTTCCCTCTATTTAACCATCTCACATCGTCTCTGATGAAGGGATATCCCTAATATCCCAGAAACAGCTGTAATGCTAACTTTCTCTTTATAAGTGCCCTGAAAATTACACACAGCCTTGGCTTTGTTATCTCATTTTATTTAATATATATATATATACATATATATATATATATATATATATATAAGTCAGTAAATAGTGGGGTTGTGTTAACCGCACGTGGAGAAATAATAGAAAAATGAAGAATAAGGCAGAATGCTAAACTGGAAGCATATTTTAATAAAGATTTCTAACCGGCTTTCATTGCGAAGCAAATTTTCAAGAAGGAGAATGAAAATGTTTTTTACAAAGAAGTACAAAATGAAGAAAATAATATATAAAAAAAATAATATATAAGAAATAAATATACCAATACATTATATTGTCTTTGAGCTAATACAAGGAACAATCGCACCTGATTTTGTCATCAGTTGGCTTCTGAGGTGTCTTAGTGGTTTCATGTTTTATATATATATATATATATATATATATATATATATATTAGAAATAATACATTTCTAAATCTCTCAGAGAGACTTAAGCAGTAGTGATGCAATAAAGTAGTTGTATACTGCCAACTTAACATGACAGTCCCAATAAGGGAATATACTATTGCTATTTAGCCCTAGGAAGCTGGACCGCTTCCTGTCGGCCTTGATATATATATATGCTCTGAATGCTCTTGTTGTCACCAACCCTCATCTGTTTCTAACAAAGGTAATATTTTGCCATGGCTGGACATATTTTCATGGATGATTGAAACGGGAGATACTGTTTGTACGATGATGCACTCATTTACAACTACTGTATGATGTCAAAACAAGGAGAGAGAGAGTGACACACAAACAACAGGCTTCTTCCAGTTTCTGTCTACCAAATCCACACAAAGCTTCGCTTGGCCTTGGGCTATAATTGAAGACACTTGCCCAAGGTGTCACATAGTGGGACTATACATGGAACCATGTAGATGGGAAGTAAACTTCCAATCACTCAGCTATGTCTGTGCCTAGATACAATATACATACGTATGTAAATGCATACACACTACCTGCACAAACACACATACATACTTCATGCACAAACACACACACATACATACCTGAGAATACATACATAAAGCAAAACATACAAATCTGCACATATAATACATACATACAAAAATACCCTGTTGGTGTTGTTGAAATTCCAATGAAGGAGCCTTGGATCTAGGTTAGAAACTGGCTCTTTCTCTGTTGGCAAGAAATCTTGAAATAAAACGGAATAATTACATACATACATACATCCTCATTGGCATTGTTTTTACATTCTCCTTTTCGATGCTGGCTTGGGGTAGATATGACTTTTTGGTACTGTATTTTATGACCAGATGGCCTTCCTGTCTTCTTTTAGATTTAAAGACAGTCAGTGTAATTTGAGGGACATGTGGCTGTTATTTCTAGCAATTTGAACAGCTTCCTTGAAGCTTCTCTTTCATTATATGTTAGTATATGCTTGTGCATGCATGTGTGTGTGTGTGTGTGTGTCTGTGTGTGAGTGTGTGTATGCATGCTTGTCATTATGTAGGTAGGTGTTAGTTTGTGTGTAAGTATGAAAGTGTTTGTGTATATATTTTAATTTTTTACTTGTTTCAAGGATTGTGACCATACAGGGGCATCACCATGAAAGGTTTTAGTGGATCAAATCACCCCCAGTGCTTATTGTTTTATAGTCTGGTTCTCATTCTATCAGCCTCTTTTTACCAAACCACTAGGGGACATAAACAAACCAACACTGGTTGTCAAGGGCTGGTGGGGGACAAATACAAAGACAGACACACACGCATTCATACATATGTATCCGTAATCACTTACATCCATGAACCTTTAGAACTTTATACCCCTAAACCTATCATGAAAGTTAAACCCTCTAATACCTCATTTTATCCTGCTTTACTTTATCTTAATTTATTTTATTTCACCCACCTCTTTCACCTTTATAACTTCCAAACCTACTAACGACATTATCTTTTTATCTTACAATGTATGTTAGTCACTCCCATGGATTTCAATGATTGAGTGTTTGAAAGAGAGGATTTTTAAAAAAGAGAAAAGAGCGAAAAATACATAACTTTAAAATGAGAGAAGCTGCATCTACTTGTGATGGATGCAGGAATGTAATTTCAGTCCAGTTATGGAATTTGCTATGAAATCACAATGAGTACATTGATGATTTTAATTTTGCCTGCGATTGGGCAAATGTGTCTGCTGATTGTAGAATATAATTCTTTTATTGTTCTGTTTCTTCAACTCAAACAATATATATATATATATATATATATATATATATATATATATATATATATATAGTTATAGGGAAAATAACCAATTTTCAAGAACTCATCGATGAAAATCCACTATCACATATAGAAAAATTAATAATTAAAAGCACTTATACTCATTTATTGTGCTTTTAATTATTAATTTTTCTATATGTGATAGTGGATTTTCATCGATGAGTTCTTGAAAATTGGTTATTTTCCCTAAAACTATATATTTTATATATACTTTATCTATAAGGCTCAATTTAATTTTAATTTTTTATAAATTGATTTTAATTGAGCTTTTTACCTGTAATTTTGGATTTTGTCCCTAATATTATTATTATATATATATATATATATGTGTGTGTGTGTGTGTGTGATGGGCTTCTTTCAGTGTCTGTTTATCAAATCCAGTCATAAGACTTTGGTTAGCCCAGAGCTATAGTGGATGAAAACACATGCCAAAAGTGCTGTTCAATGTATGTGCGTGTTGTTATTGTCTGTACGTTTGTGTCTGCCTATATGTGAGGATGTCTGTTTGTTGTTTATATTTCTTCCTCCAAAGATATTCTTCACACCTGTCAATGTTTATTACATTTTTTTTTAATTACTAGTTAGCATTAGCATCACATCACTGTTGGTATTTGACAACAGAATTACTGGAGCACTTAGCTAAAAACTAATTAGCAAACATATTTGCATGATTTTGCTTTGTTCTTTACATTGTGAGTTCAAATCTGCCCTTGGTCTACTTTTCCCTTCATCCTCTTAGGGGAGATTTCAATGTGTACCAGTTAACAAATTGGGTCAATTTAATCACCTGTACCTTTCCATTAAACCTTTCAAAATTTAACTTAACAATAATAATAATCCTCTCTACAAAAGGCACAAGGGCCAAAATTTGTGGGGAGGGTGCTAATCAATTACATTAACCCCAGTGCTAAACTGGTACTTGTTTCATTGCCCTTGGAAGGATGAAAGGTAAAGTTGACTTCACCAGAATTTGAACTCAGAACATAAAGACAAACAACTTAACAATAATAATTCTTTTTGATTTTTGGGACAAAGCCTGCCATATTGAGGGGATAGGGAAGTTGATTACATCGATCCCAGTGCTCAATGGTACTTTATTCTATCAATACCAAAAGTATGAAGGGTAAAGTCTACTTTGTCAGCATTTGAACTCAGAATGTCAAGCCAGAAGAAATGCTGCTAAGCACTTTGTTTGGCATTGCTAATGATTCTGCCAGTTCGCCACCTTCGGTTTAACACTCATCATCATCCTCATACGTCTGTTTTCCATGCTTGCATGGGTTGGACAGCTTGACAGGAACTAGCAAGTCAAAAGGCCATACCAGGTTCCATAGTCTGTTTTGGCTTGATTTCTACAGCTGGATGCCCTTCTTAAATTCCTAACATAGTTACAAAAGCAAAAATTTCATGGGAAGCAGGTTGTTCATTTATCACCTCCAGTACTTGACTGATACTTTATTTTATCAATCCCAGAAAGCTGAAAGACAATCTTGGCCTGAGTGTGTTTTGAACTCAGAATATAAAAAGCCTGAACAAATAACACAAGATATTTTATCTGAGACACTAATAATTCTGCCAATTCTAAAACGATTGTTTCTAATTTAGGAATAAAGGTGGGGAGGTGTTAGTTAATTAAATCAAGCCCAGTACTTAACAGGTACCTTATTTTTATATGACTTCAGAGAAACAAAAGGTAAAATCGATCTTGCTGGGATTTGAACTTGGAATGCAAAAACTTGGAACAAATGTCACAAAGCATGTTTTTCTTTTCCAATCCACATTGTATTTACTGCATAGAACCTCTACCAAATACTATAGCACTACTCATGTTACAGGTATGAAAGTCAGTTAGCACATAACAGCACAAACATAGAACACATGTTCATCAAAACAAACAGATGAAACACTAAAATATCACTAGAAATAAACAAGCAAAATACTACAACAGGAATGAGTTGGTGCACTTAGTGGTGCTGCAGAAACTTGCACAAAACAATTGGAAATGTTATGATGATGATGAGTGAGAAAATCTCTTTCTATTCCACCAACTGACGTACAATGGATAACAGTCATTTAACCTTTTGTTATCATATTTCTGTTGAAATACTCTGCCTTTGTTTCAAATAATTTTCAAAATAATGAATTTATTAAAACAACTTTAATCATAATTAAGCTGGTATTCAGAACTTAAATTAACATAAAATTTCAATGGAAGGTTTTAATTTAGATTTCTTTAAACAGCAAGTTTGTATCATAGAGCCAGGGCTGGCTGTGGGCAGGTTACTTACCAAAAATACTATGCTGTATTTAGTTATATTTCTCTAGGTTCTAAGTTCTTGTCTTACGGAGGTTTACTTAGTCTTACACCATTCAAGAATTGATAAAATACCAGTAAAGTAATGAAGTTGGATGAAGTTGGCTGCATCAGTTCTCTCATTACAGTTCATCATTAATAATACTTTCATGTTGTCAAAAACTGAGATTTTGAAATCTTGTTTTTTTACTTGCCATATTCCTTGCAATATCTTTTACTTCCTCTTCTTACCTCCCTTTATCTATATAGTTAGTGGGTGCTGCCTGATGGTGGCTAAAATAGTTTTATTTCAATGCCAGAAAAAAGGTAGTAAGCTGGCAGAATTGTTAGCTTGTTGCGCAAAATGCTTTGCGGCATTTCGTTCATCTTCATGTTCAAATTCCACCAAAGTTAATTTTGCCTTTTATCCTTTTGGGGATCAATAAAATAAGTACCGGCTGAGCACTGGGATTGATTTTATCATCTTAACCCATCTCCTTCCTCCATACTTGCTGACCTTGTGTCAAAATTTGAAATTGCTGGCCTTGTGCCTATGGAAGAAAGGATTTTAATGCTAGAATACAATGATGAGAACACTGCAAGTGTGATGTGTCAAACTAACCATAATTTCTAATTGGGATTTAATTTAACACCAAACAAAATTAAAATATATCACTATTGTGTTGCTGAAGACTGTTTTCAGTTTCACTTTCATCATATTCCAAAGAATG
This sequence comes from Octopus bimaculoides, assembly GCF_046866305.1. Classification (NCBI taxonomy): domain Eukaryota; kingdom Metazoa; phylum Mollusca; class Cephalopoda; order Octopoda; family Octopodidae; genus Octopus; species Octopus bimaculoides. The sequence continues at coordinate 8,600,458 of NC_142953.1, forward strand.
TTAGGGACATAAATCTCATCATGTTCACCTGTAATTATTGAAATTTTATTATTTATCTATTCATCTGTAATTACTGTCTCTTTTGTCCTTATGTGTTACTTGCTTCACTCATTTGACTGTAGCCATTCTGGTACACTACCTTGAAGGGTTTAGTTGAACAAATTGATCCCAATACTTTTTTTTAGTCTGGTACTTATTTTACCAACCTCTTTTGCCAAGGTGCTAAGTTATGGGTTGTAAACAAACCAACACAGACTGTCAAGTGGTGGTGGGGACAAACATAGAAGACACAAACACACGCACACACACACGAAATGGGCTTCTTTCGGTTTCTATCTACCAAATCCACTCACAAGGTTTTGGTTACCTGGAGCTAATGTAGAAGGCACTTGCCTATGGTGCCATTCAGGGGGACTGAACCCAGAACCATATGATAGGAAAGCTACAATTTTAGTCAAGTTGTTAAAGTGTTCATATGAAGTTACTACACTTAAGCTGTTAAACTGTTCCCTTCTAAAAACAACTATATTGTTCATATATTATTCATCTTTGTTGTCACAGCAGGTTAGCATGTTATTTACCTGTAGTGACTACAAATATGCACAAGTCTTCTCCCCTACTTGTACAAGTAGACATAGGCACACACACACACACACACACACGGTTAGTGGAACTGACTAGGCCCTCACCACCCCCTACCTAAAATATTTCAAGCCTTGTATCTGTAACAGAAACGATTGCTTAAGCAATATCTATTTTATGCATAACATGGCCTATATCTGACAACCTAAAATACATTTAAATAATACAAAGCCTCACTGTGGGATAAATATAAACATAAACACACTATTTTATGCTATTGATGTATGGAACAAAAGTAGGAGAGCATCTTTTGATCAACCATTTTATGGTTTGTTGACTGTTCTTCAGAGATGAAATTGTTTTCTCCCAGTCGATAAGCATGGGGTTATAGTAGAAGAAACTAGTTCAATCCCATGCAATGGGATTGAACTTGTAACCACGTGGTTGCAAAGCTAACTTCTTAAACACACAGCTTTGCCTATACCTAAGTTTGGTGTAATAAATTATGTCATCATCATCAGTTAATGCCCACTTTTCCATACTTACATGGGTTGGACAGCGTTTATTGAAGCAGATTTTCTATGGCCAGATTGCCTGCCTGTTGTCAACCCTCACCTGTTTTCAAGCAAGGTCATATTTCCCCATGGCCTGACATGATATTGGAAATGAGTGACACAACCTGTATGACAGTGACAATCATTTACAACTATCATGCGATGTCAAGGCAAGAAGACACAACACACACGAGCGCACGCATACACCCACACACGCACACGCATGCACACATGTGCACACTCACACACACGTGTGTAGGTGTGTGCATATATATATATATATATATATATATATATATATATATATATATATATATATATATTTATATATATATGCATGATGAGCTTCTTTCAGTGAAACATCATGATGCTGACTGGATGTTTGATTTCTATCACTCTCGGTACATGACCTCAGACTGACACCCAAACACTCTGAAATGACCATATTGGAGCTTCTGGCATAAATGCCAAGTAGTAAAGCATGTTGTTTCCGAATTTCTGACAGAGTGAATTGTGTCATGGTGCTGATTTCTCTCAGATGGTGCCCAACTGACCCTACTATACTGTGTACTTGACAAAATCAAAAACAAACAATGCGCATACACAAAATTAAAAATATAAAATGGCAACAATTTACCCCTTGCACCCTGTATATTTAAGTGTTTTCATGAATGGCTATGTTGTTAAACTACATAACATATAAGACTGATCCTTCATAGCAGACATGTTTATCAACATATCACAAGATCACCAAGATTACCACTAACATATCACAAGTTATTATGGAATTGTTGAAACAGTTGTCAACAATGAAATAAAAATATCCCAATCTCCAATCTATCCTTATTATTTAGGAATCTATAACAGAATTGGAATTTGCAGACGTTCTGCATACTTGAAGCAATAATTTCATAAGAAGATATTGCTCAATGCAACTTTCAGATAGCAACTGTCCACTGTTCCATTTGCTGTATTGTTCTATCAGTATAACATACATAGGTAGTACCTAACAATACATGGTATAACCTAGTTATCACTCTCTGTCTCTCTCTCTCTCTCTCTCTCTCTCACCAAGACAATTTCTACTGACATCCAGCATTCACTCTTACCATTGAACACCTCCACCTTTATTATATTCCTCCACTGTCTTCCCCCACATACTCTTGCAATCCTCAACCATCCTTCCTGGTTCTTCTGCCATTTCTACCAATCACCTTTTCAGACATGTTACCTTGTATGTACATGCATATAGAACGATGAGGACACTCTAGCTTTAAATAACAGACGACAGCCTCGCCGATGCTGGTTCCACAATAAAATGCATCTAGCCAATTGAGGAAAGACAATGTAAGTTTGAGAGAGTTCTTCAGCATTACTAAGGACATCACATAAGGCAGCGAACTAGCAGAATCAGTAGCACACTGGGAAGAATGCTTAGCAGCATTTTATCTGTCTCTACATTCTGAGTTCAAATTCCACCAAGGTTGACTTTGCCTTTCATCCTTTTGAGGTCAATAAAGTAAGTACCAGTTGAGTATTGGGGATTGATGTAATTGACTTAACCCCTCTCTGAAATCACCGGCCTTGTGCTAAAAGTTTGAAACCATTATTAAAGACATGACAACCTCTTTAGTGCTGGTGCTAGGATAAAATGCACTCACTGTAGTCTGTGGAGTGATTAGTGAAAAGAAGTGTATTTGGCCATAGAAACCAAGCCAAAGGCAAAAGGTACAATTGAGATGTGATCTTTTGATCTGTAGGGGTGGAGGGGCAGTAACTCCGAATAAGAATTGGACTATGACAGTCTATCCAGCCAAATGGCACTATAGTAAACAGGTGTAAAATGATGATGATGATGGTGAATCCCATCTGATTCATGAAAGTGTGGAAAAGTGCACATTAAACTGATGATGATGACAGAAGACTAGAATCTCTGGCAATATGCAGTTCTCAAAAAGACCTGCCTGCCTCTTCCCCACTCCCATACATTATGCCTGCCTTCCTCGGTTCCTGTAGACTACCCAACCATGTCATCTCTCTCTCTGTATGCATATATGCATGTATATATGCATGCATATATGTAAATATGTTTGTATGTATGCATGTATATGTGTCTATGTATATATGTGTATATATATATATATATATATATATATATATATGTGTGTGTGTGTAAATGTTATTACTATTGCTGCCACTCCCTCCACACTCTTCTGCATTTTTCTATCTCCCCCCAACTCATGGTTCTTTGTTTGTCCACCCTTCATCAACCTTACTCATTTTAACAGTCTGCCTCCCCATTCCCGCATCATCTTCCTATTCAATCTTGCAAAGACCCACCCACCCACCCACTTCTACTCTCCAAGCACCTCATTGCCCTTATCTATCTCTTGCAGCTCCTACTGTCATTTTCTCTCTCTCTCTCTCTCTCTCTCTTCTTCCCCCTGCTAGAACTGAGTAGCTATGCAAGCCCTCTTTAAGAACCTGCTCTGACACTGCCACCTCCCAATACCCTCATCCCCTGGCAAGACGCTAACTCCCTGACCTCCCACTGGGCTTGTTGTCCTGTGAGCTGCATAGTGACTTCAATAGTGCAGGTGACACAAAAAAGTGGTTGACATTAGAAAGGACATCCAGCCCTTAAAAAAAAAACCATGCCAAAGCAGATACTGAAATTTGATGCAGTCCTTGGACTCACTGGATCCTGTCAAACCGTCCAGCCCTTGCCAGAATGGAACATAGATGTTAGATGATGATCATGGTGGTGATATATTTTGTCTTTTACTCTTTTCACTCATGAGACTGCAGCCATGCTGGGGCACTACCTAGAAGAATTTTAGTCAAACAAATCGCTTCTAGTGCTTATTTTTGAAGCCTGGTACTTTTTCTATCTGCCTTATTATGCCAAACTACCATGTTTCAGGGACATAAACATACCAACACTGGTTGTCGAGTGGTGGTGGGGGGACAAATACAGACACAAATACATACTCACACATACACATATGGGATATGTATATATATACATATACATATACTCATTCTGGTCTAACGACCCTCTACGTTTGTTTTTGTTCGGTTTCCTTGTATGTCTCCACTGTCATGCTTTTGTTCCCAACTTTGACCCTACATAAATCCTAAATTTTATTTTAGAATTTACGGGAACAACTGTCTTTGAAGACTCATATTGTTGTTGGATACTTGAAACAAGGAGTTGATAGACAGCCGACAACTGATGAAGGGTCCTTTCTCTGTGTTTACTTGTCCAGTTTTCAATTTTTTTCTCATTGTTTACGTGTTTAACTTGTTTGTTTACATATTTCATGTTATTTGCAATGTTGGTGATGTCCTGTACCCATATATGCATGTATGTACATGTGTGTGCATATATATATATATATATATATATATATATATATATATCCCACATTTATGTGTGTGTGTATGTATGTGTGTGTGTGCGTGTGTGTGTAGTTGCAGATAGGTATGTATGTAAATACATGTGTATATACACGCATACAAATATGCAATATACACAGAATATTCTTCCCCATCCCCACCTATTTTTACTTACATCCACACCCTATATCCTATAAGCCCGCAAACACATCCACTTACATACCCACATCAGCGTGTTCTGTTACCTGGCAACAAGCAAGTTTTTACAAACTAACACTGACTTTACACCTTTAACACTAACTCACTCGTTAGCTAAATGAAAAATATGTGGAAAGCAAAACCTAGCCCACGCAATATGTATGTATGTATGTATGTATGCATGCATGCATATATGTATGCATATATGTATGTATGCATGTATATATGTATCCATATGTGTATACATGCATTTATGTGTGCATGTATGTGTGTATGTATGTATTATGTGTGTATGTGCGTGTGTGTGTCTATGTATGTATATATCCATGTATGTATGCATCTTTGTGTGTTTGTGTGCATATATGTGTGTATGTAGTATGTATGCATGTATGTTGTAGTTATGCATGTATGTATGTGTGTATATATATTCATATGCATGTATGCATGCATGCATATATGTATGCATATATGTATGTATGCATGTATATATGTATGTAGGCACAGGCACAGCTGTGTGGTAAGAAGCTTGCTTCCCAACCGCATGGTTCTGGGTTCAGTCCCACAGCATGGCCCTGTGAGTGGATTCGGTAGAGAGAAACTGAAAGAAGCCTGTCATATGTATATATATGTATGTATATATTTATGTTTGCATCCCCCACCATCACTTGACAACTGATGTGGGTGTGTTTATGTCCCCATAACGTAGCAGTTCAGCAAAAGAGACTGATAGAATAAGTACAAGGCTTACAAAGAATAAGTCCTGGATTCAATTTCTTTGACTAAAACCCTTTAAGGTGGTGCTCCAGCATGGCTACAATCAAATGACTGAAACAAGTAAAAGAATAAAAGAAAATGTGAATTTATAATTTGGATATAGAAGCTGGGAGTTTTCAAGTAGTTGTCCTTGTTTGCTTCCATCTCTGTTTTTTTTTTTTCTGTATGTTGCATGTCCACAACTAATACCATGAAGCATTTTATCTGAGACTTTTAATGTTTTCTGACGTTTGTACAAGTTCATCAGTTTCGAGGGAAAAGTATTAATCAATGATATTAGTCTCAATACCTGACTTCTACTTTATTTTATCAACCCCAGAAGAATAAGAAACAAAGTTGAATTTGGTGGAATTTGAACTTGAGTAGATACTTCAACGCATTTCATCCAACATTCTAATGACTTTGCCAATCCTTTGCCCTTAATAATAATAATAATAATAATAATAATAATAATAAATGCCTTGATGCAGTACCAAGCAGTGGCTCTCGTGGCTTCTGGTCTTAACTGATTGGAAGGGATGGGCCACAGCAAATATTCTGCTCAATACCACAGATTTGCTTGTCAGTTGTTTGACCTTAATCAGTTGAGCACGTCCCTTCGTGGCTGACAATATGTGCATCTCTGATCATGAGCAGAAGTAGTGGGGAAGCATCATAGCCATGTGTTGAGAGGAATTTTTTGGGGTTTGAATAATTCACCTCTGGAAACATGGGTGTGTCGTTCAACATCCTTAGGGACTAGTTGATTATGACCCCAGTGCTCAACTGGTACTAAATTTATTGATCCAGGAAGGAAGACAATCAAAGTCAACCTCAGTGCAATTTGAACTCAGAATGTAAAGATGGACAAAATACCAAATAGCATTTCATCTAGCACAGCAGCATTTCGGCCTGCTCACCATCTTAATAATAATAATAATAATAATAATAATAATAGTAATAATAACAATTATTTCTACTATAAGCACAAGGCCTGAAATTTTGTAGGGAGGGCTATGCTACTCGATTACATTGACCCCAGTGTGTAACTGGTACTTATTTCATTGATCCTGAGAGGAGGAAAGGCAAACCCAACCTCAGCAGAATCTGAATTCAGAATGTTAAGACAAACGAAATGCTGCTAAGCATTTTG